>NC_040887.2:107500-407500 GCF_900634795.4 Betta splendens | reverse complement strand
ACTGTGAAAATCAATCCAACAATGTGAGGACCGGTCTAACACTGTGAGGACCCGTACAAAAAATGTAAGAAACCTGTCTAAAAGAGGCCAGAGGACTTGTCTAACACTGTGAGAACCTGTGTAACAGAGGACCCGTCTAACACTGTGAGAATCAATCTAAAACTGTGAGAACCCATCTAACAGTGTGAGAACCTGTCTATCACTGTGAGAACCCATCTAACACTGTGAGAACCTGTCTAACAGAGGATCCATCTAACACTATGAGAACCTCTCTAACACTGTGAGGACCCGTATAAAAAATGTAAGAAACCTGTCTAAAAGAGACCAGAGGACTTGTCTAACACTGTGAGAACTTGTCTAACAGAGGACCCGTCTAACACTGTGAGAACCCATCTAACACTGTGAGAACCTGTCCAACAGAGGATCCGTCTAACACTGTGAGAACCCATCTAACACTGTGAGAACCTGTCTAACAAAGGATCCGTCTAACACAGTGAGAACCTGTCTAACACTGTGAGGACCCATCTAACACTGTGAGAATCAATCCAACAATGTGAGGACCTGTCTAACACTGTGAGGACCCGTATAAAAAATGTAAGAAACCTGTCTAAAAGAGGCCAGAGAACTTGTCTAACACTGTGAGAACCTGTGTAACAGAGGACCCGTCTAACACTGTGAGAATCAATCTAACACTGTGAGAACCCATCTAACACTGTGAGAACCTGTCTAACAGAGGATCCGTCTAACACTGTGAGAACCCATCTAACACTGTGAGAACCCATCTAACACTGTGAGGACCCGTCTAACACTGTGAGAACCTGTCTAACACTGTGAGGACCCATCTAACACTGGGAGGACCCTTCTAACACTGTGACAACCTGTCTAACAGAGGACCCGTATAAAAAATGTAAGAAACCTGTCTAACAGAGGACCTGTCTAACACTGTGAGGACCCATCTAACACTGTGAGAACCTGTCTAACAGAGGATCCGTCTAACACTGTGAGAACCCATCTAACACTGTGCGAACCCATCCAACACTGTGAGATCCTGTCTAACAGAGGATCCGTCTAACACTGTGAGAACCTGTCTAACACTGTGAGGACCCGTATAAAAAATGTAAGAAACCTGTCTAAAAGAGGCCAGAGGACTTGTCTAACACTGTGAGAACCTGTCTAACAGAGGACCCGTCTAACACTGTGAGAACCCATCTAACACTGTGAGAACCTGTCTAACAGAGGACCCGCCTAACACTGTGAGAACCTGTCTAACACCGTGAGGACCCGTCTAACACTGTGAGAATCAATCCAACAATGTGAGGACCTGTCTAACACTGTGAGGACCCGTATAAAAAATGTAAGAAACCTGTCTAAAAGAGGCCAGAGGACTTGTCTAACACTGTGAGAACCTGTCTAACAGAGGACCCGTCTAACACTGTGAGAACCCATCTAACACTGTGAGAACCTGTCTAACAGAGGACCCGTCTAACACTGTGAGAACCCATCTAACACTGTGAGAACCTGTCTAACAGAGGACCCGTCTAACACAGTGAGAACCTGTCTAACAGTGAGGACCGGTCTAACGCCGCGAGGACCTGTCTAACAGAGTATCCGTCTAACACTGTGAGAACCCGTCTAATACTGGGAGGACCCTTCTAACACTGTGACAACCTGTCTAACAGAGGACCCGTCTAAGACTATGATAACCCATTTAACACTGGGAAGACCCGTCTAACACTATGAGAACCCGTCTAACACTGTAAGGACTCATCTAACACTGTGACAACCTGTCTAACAGAGGACCCGTCTAACACTGTGAGAACCTGTCTAACACTGTGAGGACCTGTATAAAAAATGTAAGAAACCTGTCTAACAGAGGACCCGTCTAACACTGTGAGAACCTGTCTAACACTGTGAGGACCCGTATAAAAAATGTAAGAAACCTGTCTAACAGAGGACTCGTCTAACACTGTGAGAACCTGTCTAACACTGTGAGAACCTGTCTAACACTGTGAGGACCCATATAAAAAATGTAAGAAACCTGTCTAACAGAGGACCCGTCTAACACTGTGAGAACCTGTCTAACACTGTGAGGACCCGTATAAAAAATGTAAGAAAACTGTCTAACAGAGGACCTGTCTAACACTGTGAGGACCCGTCCAACATTTTGAGGACCCGTCTAACACTGTGAGAACCTGTATAACACTGTGAGGACCCGTTAAACACTGTGAGGACCCGTCCAACATTGTGAGGACCCGTCTAACACTGTGAGAACCTGTATAACACTGTGAGGACCCGTTAAACACTGTGAGGACCCGTCTAACACTGTGGGGACCCGTCCAACATTGTGAGGACCCGTCTAACACTGTGAGAACCTGTATAACACTGTGAGGACCCGTTAAACACTGTGAGGACCTCTCTAACATTATGAGGACCCGTCTAACACTGTGAGGACCCGTCTAACACTGTAAGAAACCTGTCTAACAGAGGACCCGTAGTACACTAATAATGAAAATCCACGTGTCGTGTATTTTCTCCAACCACGGCAGAGGTTTAACAAGAACTCAACTTCGAAGTTTAAATCAATAGCATACAGGTTTATTATATGACAAATTAAAACAATCAGATAATGATTACAAAAGAGTAATAGCAAGAGAGGCAGAGACCGAATTCACCCGCTTGTTCCTCTGCAGAGAGAACTGAGAGGTCGGAAAAGGTCAGCTGTGTGCTACCAGCGGACCCTCTGTGAAGCGCTCTGAAAACCCCAGCCTGTGAAGGCCTGCTTTTAACCACCACCTAAAATCTTTCCACATGTCCAAATAAGGACGTGTAGATGCTTTTCTCGGCTACTCGGAAAGTCCTGGCGCTGGGCCGTGTTATCTGTCCAGCTCCCTGATCCATCTGGCCCACCATCAACCTCCTAGTTCCTTTCCCAGGTCGGCGTGACATTTTGAATATTTCCTTAGGAACAGCTCGGATAAGGCAACAGATTCTGCGAACACAGATTCTGCGAACTCAGTTTAAGCAAACTCTTTAACCCCAGTCACTGAGGACACACATGAACCCCTCTACTCTCTGTATTTCTCCCATAAGCAAGGATCAACTTTACTGCTAAAAGTAAATGTAAATGATATGATATGACAATGATACATAAATATACTACAAATCCCCTCCTCATGGGCATTTTAATGCCCATCAATCTTGAAAGCGAGTGGCCAAGAAAGCTCCTCTTTGACTCATCATACTGCATTATATTAAATAGACATGAACTTCAACATTAAGATGACAAAGCAAAGTTAAAGATTCAAAAAATCTGTAGTAAATAGAACACCTAAGCTTTTCTTTCAGCTCCAACAGGTGATCCTCCCACGCTGCCTGTAAACAAGTACATTCAGTAACAAACCTCACATTTTCATTCTATATAAGTGTCCTCTTTATCACAACAGATTCTTCACAGACTCCACACCAACTACAGTCAACCATGAAGGTCTGTGCTCCCACGTCATCCAGCATCTGCAATTCAGCTCATGCACGGGCAAATTCAAACAACAGTGTATATCAACGATGCAGCTAAGGGCGGCGCTCCGCCCACACCCAGTAGCCGTGTTGGTCAGCGCAGCCCCACATTATTAGGTGGGTGAGGATTGTTGGTGAAGCTGGAATTGGAATATTGGACTCTCCATCAGCTCCTTCGGCTCCATCAACTCCTCCTTCGTCCGTCGCGGTTGTTCTGGAAGCTGTGGCCCTGCCCCCTCTGCTTTGTCCTTGGAACCTCATCTCATGCCATGCCTTTCCACTGGCGACCCAGTTGGCCCAGTTAGCCTTGACGTTGAACACAGAGTACCTCATTTCTGGACCATTCAGGGCTCCAGCACACTTCTGCTGCACCATCCTCTGTCCCCCTCAGACTGGTGCTCCAGCTATGACCTGAGAGCTGATAGCTGAGAGGCAGAAAGATCTGCACTATAGTGCAGCATAACCATCCTACAGAGCTAGGGTTAGGGTTAGGCTGAATAGAACATATAGTTTGCTTTTTGTTCCAGGTCGTCGCTGTAGAAATCAAAAGATCAGAGAATATAAAAACCCACAGTCGTAGCAGGTCATAAGACACACCCTCCTCTGATACTGAAGTAACCTGTGGATGGAGGTTAAGAGTAGGAGAGAAGTTGGTTAGGAAAGAAAATTAGTTTAAGCAAGATGTTTATGCTGACACAGTTTCTTTACTGCTGCTCTGTGTAGAGAGAAGGGTTGAAGTTGTTAATGTGAGCTTTCTGTGTACAACAACACACTGAGATGCAGAATGAAAATGGTTAAACCCTCATTATATAAAATCAACAATAATAAAACATCATCGATACGTGTCATGGTCAGTCTGTAGAGCATATACAGTCAGTCATATCAGTCAGTCATGTCACTGTCATGAGCTCAGGGTTTTTGTCGTGCACGTGAGCTAAGAGAGACACCTCTTGCTCTATGAGAACTATAATTTAGAAAGGCTAGCCTGTGACCTTGTTCTGCTAAATGAGTCAGCAGTGTCACTCAGGGCCCATCAGTGATCTTCCTTGTCCTCTTCTTTCCTGCCATGGAACAACACAGCTTTCCTGCGTATATTAATCATCTGTTTCACATAGAAACTTGGTTGATGCATTAAACACTATTTTGTCAAGCAAAGCTTCATGCAATGTTAGTTTATGCGTTCGGCATATTTTTACAAGCTACACACTGAAATGCAATGTTCACAGTACTTTTTCATCCCTCTATTGTCATTGTCACATTTACACTTTCCTTTTCATTCACTCCTTGACTTCCCTTAACTCCTTTCCTCCCTCACATACCCTGCTCCTGTCACTTTTCCTATCACTCCACAATGAGTCCCGCTGTGAGATCATACATACATCATAATAGCGTAAGCTATTTACAGTATATACCAAATCAAATTTTGTGCCAACTCGACCACACCCTTTTTCCCATGGATTAAGTTCACCAACTTGGGATAAAACACAACAGAAACAAAATAGTCCATTCTCACAGCAGATGCCACACACACACAAGTTCCCCAGTTACTAGGGACCAACATAAAGCAATAATCAAAACATTTTTTTTACAATTCACACCCCCCCCCTCAATAGACAGATAACTGTCCATTGAATTTGAAGCTGATTAAATCACTAAATTAAGATGGATGGATAAAAGATTATTTATCCTTACCAGGGATCATCATCAATCCCTGAATAAAACTGAGTGAATTTGAGGATGTCAGTTGAAAGTTGAACAAGAAGGATTAAGCTTCAGTAACTACTACAACGACACAAATTAACCCGATTACAAACACAGAGTCACTGCGATGTAGAAAACTTTATCGTCAAAAAGCATTGCGGATGCATGCGTTAAGTGCCTTTATAAAAAAAATTAACGTAGACTAAATAAGCTGCATCCTCACAACCTATCAGAAGTGACACATGGACATAACACAACCTAGTTAACTGTTGGAAACGGAAAGCTATACCCTGGACATACAAACAACCCCACAATTATTGCTACATCTTATTATAATTCCCCTGTGACTGTCAGAGTTTGTAGTGATAACAAAATAGCTGTGGACGATAACTGAAGTATTGTAACCTATTAAAGAAAGTCCATATAAACCCACATACAGTCAAACCTCTTGGAGAATAAAGCACCGTCACTGTTGCTACTCAGTCTCTTCCCCAGACCTCCTCCTTCTATGCCGTAAAGAACACCACAGCCCTGTAACACTTGTTTAAGGCCTGCAGACTGATGACATCTATGTCAACTGTTTAGCAAAAGAATGGAAATAAAAAATGAACTGAGACCTGGTTTACCCATTTGCTAAATGTGTCTTCTGCTCTGTTGGAATATATTAATGATCGTGATGATAAGAACTAAGTGGAACCTCATCAAAACATGTCAAGGTGATCATTAAAACTGCAGCCTCACTTAAACAGTAGACGTAGTGTGCAAATCCTAAATGTAGTGTAGTGAACTGTAGCTGCTTGCAGCACCACAATCCGTAGCATTACAATATTGTACTATAGAAGGCTAAGCATTGTTGCAACAGTTACACCTTGCAGGTTCTGAATGGTTTGGTTTTTCTATCTATTGGAGAACTGGCACAGTAGCAGTGAAAGGCACACCTGGTTTTAGTCACCTTGAAGTTTAATGTTTTCTGTAACACATGAGAGCATGATGCGTTATACTAGCTTACATACTGTAGGGATCAAACTGCTGTTTACTGTATGAGGGAAACATTTACACTCTCCTCAAATTCCCTTTTTAGCTGATTGACCTCCTCAGATACTTCACTCACTTTATGGTATGTGGGAGGCACTTCCTACAGTGTTGAGGCTTGTCTAGTGAAACTTTCTTACCTCTACAAATCAATAATGTGAATGAGTCATTACCAATATCATGAGACAACTGTCTACAGTTAGTGTTAGTTGGAGAGATGGACTGAGGTATGTCTCAAAGTCTGGTGCACACAGTCTCTTCATCCACATACTTCACATTAACATTGTTTTTAACACCGTCAACCACTGAGCATCAGGTGGAGCATTTGTCAGCAGAGTGATTGAATTGGGAACTTTATCTTGAAATAATCTCTATACCTTTGTCTTTCCCTTGCCTAGTAAAATTGGCATATTTTTAATTTTTGAATCTTTTGGCAGGTTTAAGGACTAAGTCATTCTCACCAGCTGACTTGTTTATTTTGTTTCCAAATTTTAGATATTTTTCTGAGTCTCAAAGTACTAAAGTGTGCAGCAAGGTGAAGTCACAGATTCAGAGGCCTCTGGTTTTTTGGCTTTTGATGGAGCCCATCAACAAAGTTCATGAATCCTGCAGGTGTCTGGTCCTCTCTATTAACCAGCTGAGGGGCCTCCACATTGATCAGCAGACCCCTTTGGTCTGGGCACTCCTCGTGAGCCTCGTAGCCAATCAAAGCAATGGCTTCTTACGTGACCAGTCTTCCCACAGCAGTAGCATCTCACGCCTCCTCTGTGGCTGCCTCCTGGTTCTCTGCCTTTGTCTGCAGGGAACCCTCCTGTCCTCATAGGAGGTCTTCTTGTCCACCCTCCTGGTAGAATGTACATCACCTGAGGTGTGGCCATGCCTGGTGGTGTAGGTGGGGTCTGAGGCACGCTGGCTGGTTGAGCAGACACCATCCTCCTCTCTCTTTTCTCCCCCTCTGTTCGCTGCTGCTGGCGTGTTGCTTCTTTCACTGCCTCCTTTGCCTGCTTCTGACGCAGCTCAACAGCATGAATCACATGCTCAGTTATTTGTTCTAGTGACAAGTTGCAGAGTGTCAGCCAGATCATTCTGATCTGGTTTTGAAGGCCAGGGCAGATTTTGACGCTGTGCTCCTTTGAGCAGCAGAGGAAGTCCATCAGAAACCTCATTTACCCGTTCGTCACCCACATACACTGATTCCTCATCTGACTCAGCCCACAGTGATCTACCTGCTCTGTCACGCAGATCACTTTCACTGCAGGAATTTCCAATTGAAATTTTCTCTGTTTTTAAATAAATGTCGGGCAGTTCTAACAACTCATCCCTTTTCACTGCCCTGTCTGTCCCTTCTAGATCAGCTACAGGGTGAACTGGCTTCTTTGTCCGTAATGGTTTTATTTCTTCTGCATCTATCTGGGACTCGTCTGTAAGAGACTTAATTATAGAGATCTGATTAGATCGATTATTACAACATTGAGTCGTGTTTTTGCCAATCATTTTTACACAGTTAATAAACAATTGCAACACTGCATTTTCTCTTTCCCGTTTAAGGCCTCGCTTTACAGATTTCTCTTTTATCTTATAGGTTTTTATAAAACCCTGCATCTCTGCACACTGCCTCAGATCAAATGTCCCCTCTGAAGGCCAGGGCGACGTGGATTCATGTGTCCGCTTGCTCCATTTGTCTGAGCATTTCTGAATTTCCTTCATCAACACCTCGACTGGAGACATGTTCCCATCCACAGATCTCATTATTGAATATGTACCTTTACTGAAGATATGATTTCAACCCCTAATTACACCTAATTATACTTGTGACTGAACTAATCCCAATCAGTGTTCATAACTGAAGTAAGTTCCCTGTCTTTACAACCCATAGTTAGTGAAAAGCAACATAAATATTAACCAGTTAAATTGTAATTAGACGCTCTTCCTTTCCGGATATCTTGGTTTTACCTCTGTTTTAAGCAACTGGCCCGATAATCATTCCTAGTGACTGTTGAGCTGATGAGTTTTGATTTGTTCTGAATAAATGAGTAAGTCTGATGCAAAGATAAACCAAACCACTGCAGAAACACCCACTTCAGAGCAACTGCTGAAGAATAAGCGTCTTATTGGAGCTGATCATGTGCTTTGTTTATATTACTAGGTTTATACAAAATCAGCGTAATTGACACCCTTGATTTAGCGTGATAGTGATGTCCCATGCTGTGCCTGACCCACATAAGGTCACAAATGGTGGTCTTGCTCATGAGAATGCAGCTGCGACAGCCGTGTAAGCAAAGAGAGACCTTTGATATAAATGGAGGAATCTTTATTAACTTTGCCCAAATAACCTAGTTAACCTAGAACCAGACAAAATGGAAACTGAAAATGAAAAAATAGAAGCTAAATCCCACCAATACACACTGACAGAAGGTATAACCAACACGCTGCAGACCACTACTAGTACACTAGCATGTAACAGTAATAATAGTAACAAGACTAAGATATGTAGTCGGGCAGACTGCGGTAAAGCCTATGTTTCTCCAATGCACACTCACACACACACCCACACACGAGCCTACTGCTAGGACTAGTACGACACACACACACACACGCTTGAGCTTAATGCTCTGAGCAGTAAAACACACACACACACACACACACACACACACACACACACACACACACACACACACACACACACACACACACACACACACACACACACACACACACTCTCTCGGGAGCGTAAACAACAGAAGAGGCCCACAGCTGACACCTCCACACCCAATTCAGAGACCGCGCCTCAACTCCCCCCTTTTTTTATTTTTTAATATACAAATATCTTCACACACCGTGACCAGCTTGACCACTCCCAACCACAGTGCGGACACGTCGTCCCAAAAATTGCACTAAAATACTCAGATTACGTCAAAATGATTATAAAAGTACAAAAAAAAGGAAACACGACATAGGACAATAAAATATGTTGTTGTAAGTTAAAACTTTTCGTCGCCACCTGGCACCAAGCCAACGGCTCCCCCCAACTATCTAAAAACACACACGTATGAGGCGCAGGGATCTGTCTCTAGTCTCACACACACACACTCCCTCTGCACCAGAGTAGTAGAGGAGCCGCTGTCAACCCAGCCTACTCAAATTTAAATCAACAACAAGCAACTATTACGCCGTTTAACTTCACATACGTATATACGCAAATACACACTTGATTAAACTTCATACACTATTGCCAGCACACTTCGTCTTCATATGCATATCACAGAAAACGCTTTTACCGGTTTCCCTATGTATAATTAATCTCTCAGGCCTCACAACTCATGAGAAAATCTACACTTGGATTGATCAGTCCCAAGCTTAATGTAGGTCTCCTCATACGCACATAAACCTACAGTGCCTAAAACCAAAATTTGATTGAATGTGTAGCACAAGGTCATACTCTATTTCCAGTGAAAAAATGTGCATATATTTTGCCACTTCAGCGTTGTTGGGCCAAAGCCATTGGCATCAGTTATGGTACTTACACAGCCTTTATATATACTTTAACCAAATACAGACTTCAAAGCCCTTAATATTAGAGTGTCCAATCCGCGTCTGCCTTAAGTCAACATTTAAGTCAACGTCTAGAGGTCAATAGGCCATGTCATTTTTTCCCCACAATAAAGGCAAAGCACAGCACACAAATAAAGCAGTTGGTTATTTATATTTATATACAGTGAATTATACAAGCAAATTCTCCACTGCCTCCCTCTGCTAATTCCCACACAGATAGTTTCCTAGAAACAGCCGAATCAGAATTTAGAAATTTCTAATATAACCAACATTTGCCCACACTGCCCCCAACACAGAGAATCGTCATGTAAGAGCTTAAGCGCATCTCACCTGTGGCCACCAGTGACGAGTCGTCTCGGGCTGAGTGCAGTCGGGCACCTGTCGGCTCCAGACCCGGCTGTTTCCTGCCTGCTTGGAGTGACGCCAATATCTGTCGTGTATTTTCTTCTACCACGGCAGAGATTTCACAAGAACCCAACTTCGAAGTTTAAATCAATAGCATACAGATTTATTATATGACAAATTAAAACTTTTAGATAATGATTACAAAAGAGTAATAGCAAGAGAGGCAGAGACCGAATTCACCCGCTTGTTCCTCTGCAGAGAGAACTGAGAGGTCGGAAATGTCCACTGTGTGCTACCAGCGGACCCTCTGCGAAGCGCTCTGAAAACCCCAGCCTGTGAAGGCCTGCTTTTAACCACCACCTAAAATCTTTCCACATGTCCAAATAAGGACGTGTAGATGCTTTTCTCGGCTACTCGGAAAGTCCTGGCGCTGGGCCGTGTTATCTGTGCAGCTCCCTGATCCATCTGGCCCACCATCAACCTCCTAGTTCCTTTCCCAGGTCGGCGTGACATTTTGAATATTTCCTTAGGAACAGCTCGGATAAACATTGTTAGGCAACAGATTCTGCAAACACAGATTCTGCGAACTCAGTTTAAGCAAACTCTTTAACCCCAGTCACTGAGGACACACATGAACCCCTCTGCTCTCTGTATTTCTCCCATAAGCAAGGATCAACTTTACTGCTAAAAGTAAATGTAAATGATATGATATGACAATGATACATAAATATACTACACACGTAATTGCCTTCATTCAATATGAGGCAAAGGGAGAGTCAAGTGAGAGAGTTAAGGATCAGCCAAAGGAAGCAGTTACAGGTGAGATAATTTTTTGACCAAAACCTAAGTGTGACTGGATGATGGACACTTGTATAAATAGATTGCACAGAAGGCCGTTAGCTCAGTCGGTAGAATGTTAAACTTTGAAAGCAAATGTCTGAGGTTCAATACTCCACATACTTACTGTAAGTTTAATTTATATTGTCTTTTATATTAGATTTCTAACAAGTGTAAATACTCTGCAATGCATGCAATTTGGATAGATGCAATGTTGGCGTGATCACACTGTGAGGACCCTTCTCACACTGAAGTCCTGTCTAACACTGTGAGGACCCATCTAACATTGAGGACCCATCTAACAGAGGATCTGTCTAACATTGTGAGGACCCGTCTAACACTGAGGACCTGTCTAACACTGTGAGGACCCGTCTAACACTGAGGACCTGTCTAACACTGAAGACCCATCTAACACTGAGGACCTGTCTAACACTGTGAGGACCTGTCTAATACTGAGGACCTGTCTAACACTGTGAGGACCCGTCTAACACTGAGGACCTGTCTAACACTGTGAGGACCCGTCTAACACTGAGGACCTGTCTAACACTGAAGACCCATCTAACACTGAGGACCTGTCTAACACTGTGAGGACCTGTCTAATACTGAGGACCTGTCTAACACTGTGAGGACCCATCTAACACTGAGGACCTGTCTAACACTGAAGACCCATCTAACACTGAGGACCTGTCTAACACTGTGAGGACCCGTCTAACACTGAGGACCTGTCTAACACTGAAGACCAATCTAACACTGAGGACCTATCTAACACTGTGAGGACCTGTCTAATACTGAGGACCTGTCTAACACTGAAGACCCATCAAACACCGAGGACCTGTCTAACACTGTGAGGACCCATCTCACACTGAGGACCTGTCTAACACTGTGAGGACCCGTCTTACCTTGAGGACCCGTCTAACAGAGGATCTGTCTAACATTGGGAGGACCTGTCCAACACTGTGAGGACCCATCTAACACTGAGGACCCGTCTAACACTGAGGACCCGTCTTACCTTGAGGACCCGTCTAACAGAGGATCTGTCTAACATTGGGAGGACCTGTCCAACACTGTGAGGACCCATCTAACACTGAGGACCCGTCTAACACTGAGGACCCGTCTAACACTGAGGACCTGTCTAACATTCTGAGGACCTGTCTAACACAATGATCATAACAACAGTGCTTAAACTAAGGTAACTCTGACTTCACTGCTTATCATTCACCCTCATCCCTCCTTCTCCTCCTCTTCTCACCAAACACTTTGTCCAGCAGGAGGCAGCAAAGACTTTGGGAGTTACGTGTCATGTCATACACACATCCAGTGTGACTTAGGACAGAGTCCCACAGAGTCACGAACAAGGTTCGAGAGCAGTTGACGCCTGCAAAAGGTAAAAGTGAATAGAAGAAACTAGGTTGGGCTGTTAAGGTTGAAGTCATCTTTGAAACAGCTGGAGGCTTGTTGTGAGGTGCAAGTTGCACTGTGAACCAAGTGTGAGAAGATAGATTTAGGTCAAAATGTCTGTTTCCAGTCCAGTCTGTTGTTCAGGACACCAAGGTTCTGGTTTCCATTCTAAATGAGGATCAGGGTAATGTGCTGTTGCCTGTGGAAATATTTGTCAATGCGTTGCCTGTCAACCAATGTGGGAGTTGCAATTTATGCAATCCAGCATTAATCAAAATATGATTAAACTCATGTTGGTGCTTTGTACCTGAGGTTGAGATAAACTCAGATCCAGCCACCCTCTAACACTGTCAACCAATGAGAAAAAGTCAGACACTTCTACTGAGGTTTATTGTGTTTGACTCTCACAACATGACACAGAGAGAAAAGAGGGAAAGCTGTAAATCCTCCCTGAGTCCAGCAGCAGGATTATGAAGGGCTTAAAACACAGGCTTAGTGGCACACACATCATCATCATCTATCTGTTCGACAGTCCATCCATCCATCCATCCATCCATCCATCCATCCATCCATCCATCCATCCATCCATCCATCCATCCATCCATCCATCCATCCATCCATCCATCCATCCATCCATCCATCCATCCATCTCTCACTATGTGATGCAGTCCTGCTCCTCTCAGACCCGCCAGAGAACCTGGAGCTGAGGTCATTAGGGTGGATTCATTTATTACCACTGGTGTTTGATCAACCTCGTGGGATTCCAAAGTGGACATGGTCCATTAATGTAAATATAAAATCTATTTTAGGTGGATGGAGGCTGCGCCTTTAATTCATGTCCCTCCCCTTTAACACAGAGCTGTTTCTGTTTAATCCCCAGTTGGGAGAGAGATGGAGAGAGAGTCAGATTAGTGAAGCCGAGCTGAAAGAGAAGCTGAACTCGCCTCTCTGGATTATTTCATGTACTCCGACCTTTTCTCACGTGTTGGATGAAAGCAATAAATCGTTGAGTCGATGAACTGATCGGCAGATGCACATTGAATCGGTGTCTGATTGTCTGATGACAAGTTTTCTGTGAAGCCACAGAAGAAAGTGCAGGATTAAAGATGGTTCAGTTTGCTCAGAGCTGAGACGGAACCAGTGGACATGTATGAGGAGAACCGAACAAGTAAGAAGATAGTTTGGTGCATGAATGCGTGAACATTCGGTTGCTTGAGACAAGTCCTACTGTTGTTTCTATGTAATGAAAGTGGTTCCAGCTTTTAATCCCTCAGTTTATGCCTCCAGTTGCTCTTTGATTTATGACCAGCAGCCGGTTCCATTCAGAGCTGATCATTACTTTCTCCATCTTGACGAAGGAGCAGCTAGCAATGTTTGAATTTACTCAACTAATAATTGAGTACTATCAGGCGAAAACAGAGTTTCTGTAGGTGCTGTGGTGGATGTTTGGATTCAAGATTTAGTAATGAATAAACACTATTCTGTAAGTTAAACAGCAGGTCCCTAAATAGATCTGGACAGAGCGTTTGAGCTCACTTTACTTCACTGGAGTCTTATACCATATCAACATGTCCAGTGAAGTTTCGCCAATGACTGTCGAAGGGAAGCAGTTTCTGACTGTTGCCGTTATCAAGCAGACAAAGCAGTCTGGATGTGTTGGTGCAGTAGGGAACAAGTGACAGAGCAAAGATGCTCAGCGATACTGGAAATGGGTTAAAGTCAGATTAAGCGAAGTTCAGTTCATTTGTTTAACTGAAATACTACAAGACAAGTGATTTCAGAGTAGACCCAACAAATCCCACTGAGAAGGGACTGCTTCCTGTAACAGAGCTAAACCTCCAGCAGAACAAAGCCCAGGGTGGAAATGAGGGCAGGGAAGAGATTCCAACACTCGCAGGTCTGTTGGGTCACTAATGAGACCTGGTCTGCCTCCAGAACCTGAACTGGAGCTGTGTTTCACTAAAGCGGGTTTGAAGTGTCTTGTCAGGAGCTTTTGAGGGTTCAAGTCTCTGTATATATATTTCAGTGATGCTTCTGAAATACACTGTTTCAGATCAGGTTTGATGAGGTCACCAGTTATTCATTCATCCTTCTGATTTTGAGCCAGGATCAGACAGACTCCACCGATGTCTGATAACACTGGCACTGAAATGAGAAGCATGGTTAATCTGACTTTCCTCCGTAAAATGAGGCTTATTTAACCAATTTAAACTTCAAAGGCTTCTCCTGAGAGACGTTGACATCTCGTCCTAGCAGTCAAACTGATCCACAGATCAAAACGACTGCAGTAACCATAAGAAGGCTACAGATAAAGCAGAGTCCAGGATGAGCTTTAAAACACATGCCTGTGCGTTTTTGTATGTTATAACTGCTTCACATCAGGAGCAGCAGCGTCATCTTACAGGATGGGTCTGATGTTTTCAGATAAAAACACACACTAAGCAGGAGCTAGTGGAGTTAGTATCATGCAGTTTTTGCTGCTGCTGCTGTGTGAGCAGTGAGGAAGAAAAGAAAGTGCCCAGCACTCACTGAACTGTCGACCTTCCAGCTGGACCAGGCTGCAGGGCAGCGTGACCCGCACTAAATCACACTCACAGAAACCCAGCGGCACAGAGACGAGTAGAAAGTTAACAAGGCGGACGAGTGGTGGGACGCTCCAACACACACTCGCTCTCCGCTCTGTGCTCACCATGATGCGAGTTGACTCAGGATAATTCGGGGATAATTAGTCGGTTCTTGTTGTCCTGCGGGCGAAGACGCTAGTCCACAGCCAAGAAGAACAATGTGACCCACAGTCCTGTGACCTGCGCCGTCCCAATGTCAACTGCTGGTTCAGATAAGGACGCTCAATGATGGCCATTGTGCTCTTCTTTCCCTGTTGTTCGTAGCTGCACATACCACACATTACGACACAGGTGGCTCCACCGAACCAGGCGTCTGTTACTGGGGGAGAAACAACCTGATTCACACTCATCACTAGCAAAGCATCTCACAGGTCACTTATCTTATCTCTGCTGAGAAGCCTATAGCCGCTGAGGAGAAGCCGCTGGGTGTTTACACACAGCAGAGGAGGAATCTGATTACTTCTGTACCTCTGGCTTGTGCTGAGGCAGACACAGCGATCAGCTTATCCCTTGCTGACAGAGCAGATCATCTGAAGTAGAGAAACAGAAGGAACTTATTTACACACTTGAGGTTCTGGTCCAGTCTCTTGCTCTCTTTGCATCCTCCTACCTGCAGAAAGTCACTCTACCACTATTAGAAAGGCAAGTGTAGTGTAAAAGTGTAAAAGCTTCTTGTCTGCGTCAGTCCAGTGGACACCTGTGAGACCTGCACAGGCACTCTAGAAAATCATGAAACGAGGGCTAAGAGAGTGAATCAGCGTTCTCCCTGTGTGTTAAGTAAGGGTGCTCAGGTACTAACACATACTGTACATAGCCCAGATCGCTCTCTCTCTCTCTCTCTTTCTCTCTCTCGCTCTCTCTCTCTCTCTCTCTCTCTCTCTCTCTATCTCTCTATCTCTCTCTCACACACACACACACACACAGATCTAGGTCACAGCTGTTCACCACATCGTTCTGCTTTCACCTCTTCTGGAAACTCGTCCTTCTCTCTCTGCTCAGACTGGACCTTCAGTCAAACAACCCAGTGATGTTGACAGGTTTCATTAGAATCAAGTCCTTACAGCACATGTTCACAAGCTGCTGGATGATCTGCTGCTTCATTCTAATACATGTCTGGAATCACAGAGCTACCTAAGCTCACGAATGAATCACCTCAGATTCTGTACAGTGGAGGGGATCAGTCCTAACCACAGAGACAAGGCAAAAGTTGCAGGCTTTTTTTAACATAGGACAGTTTTGCACTATAGCATGACGATTGTATTAGATGTACAATAGACACAAGACTTCTTCCCACTGACCCATCATTGCAGTACTGTATCTGGACCAGAGATGCAAGTCCACATGATGCCAAATGTTCTGTTCACACATGGTGACTCTTTTATATCCTAAATGTCTGGATTCCAGTGCACATCTGAAATGGGCTGATGACTGAACCATTCTCTGTCTTCAGGTGCTGGTTGTAACAGTTACACCAACACTGTGGACAGAGAGAATGGAGGAGGTGATGGAGCAGAAGAGGGAGAGGGGGATGGAGGAGGTGGAGCAGGAGGTCAACAAAGGGATGCAGAGTGGGATGAAGAACTGGATGGAGAAAACGAGGAAGGTGTGAGGATGAAGAGGACTGACACACTTCACTCAACCACAAGTTCAACTGGAACACAGAGAAAAAGAGGACAACACAATAAGAAACAGGTGAGACAACACAATAAGAAACAATAATGGACTAAACCATTAATGGAAAACAGACACATTAAACATGTCGTATACCTTAACATAAGACTGTTTAGTTTAGTGGATGGATAATGAAGGTAATGATGATGATGATGATGATGATGATGATGATGATGATGACGACAACAGTGCCACTCATCCTCCATAGGTGCAGGGCACTAACCAGGTCCAACGAGCGCCTCGAGCCTTGTTCTGTCTGAAACTCAACAACCCAATCAGACGAGCTGCTCTGCACATCGTGGAGTGGAAGTATCCTTCATTGTGACCAATCATCTTTATAGAGACTCAGTTTGCAGATGATTAAAAATAACATTTCACGCTAATTATGTTACTACAAACAAGTACACAATTAACAATTTTGTTCAGTTTGTGTACATTTTTCCTGTGGTGCATGTATGTACACAGCATCATTATGTAACATTCAAGTGAAACAGTGTTTGTGGTGTTTTACCTGCTCACCTTTCCTTCACGAGTTTCTCAGACCGTTTGACATCTTCATCCTGTTAGCCATCTTTGCTAATTGTGTTGCTCTGGGAGTTTCCAAACCATTTCCTGAGGATGACTCCAACTCCACCAACCACGACCTAGTGAGAGACACACAAATACTCAACTACACAAACACAATAAGAAGCTCCCAGGTCTGAAACATAAAATAAAAATGTGAGGACACTGGAGGTACTTTAGAGTGTGTTAGCTGGACTCAGGTTAGAATATGTGTCCTCTGTCAGGTGTGTAGAATCCTCTCAGTTCACAGTTTCTTGTCATTAACAGTTTCTTAATGTTTATTGCAACAAAAAAAGTCATATTTTTCAGGCGGTTATTCACATATATTGATTTTATTCTTATTTGAAAAGTAGCTGAAGCTGGGGTCATGAAATCGACAGGGTTTATCCTCTGTGGGGCATGAATATTCACTTCTTCTAAATCTAATTCTGGTTCTTAAAACTCTTGTGTGAGATCCAGTGTAATGTTTGACACTTGTGTACTTAAAGTAGACTCTGCCTATTTGCTAAAGAGTGTATGATGTCAC
The DNA here is from genome assembly GCF_900634795.4 of Betta splendens. NCBI lineage: Eukaryota > Metazoa > Chordata > Actinopteri > Anabantiformes > Osphronemidae > Betta > Betta splendens. Next base: position 389,737 of record NC_040887.2, on the reverse strand, counting down.
AGCGGTCACAGGTCAAAGCATACAGCTTACTGATGTGTGGCTAAAACTAGCAACGTACAGCACACTAAAGGCTAACACACACTAACAGCACAATAATGGCCTGTTAACAACAAAAACAACACAGGGAGGCTGGTAGTGAATGGACCTCATGGTTGTCTGAGACTGTAAATGACCTGAGCACACACAGAACCCTGTACCATGGCAGTAGCTGCTCAGTTCTGTGTCACTGGAGCTCATTGCTGTCTGTGATACAGGGCTGTGCTGCAGATCCACTCTGTTCAATTGTATGCGTCGGAAATACTGTTTTGGTATCTTGGGGTTGTCTGGGCAGGACCACAGATGGTTATGTGAGTGGTCTGTTTACCGTCAACAATATTTAAATTACAACACAAATTGTGCTTAGATAGGATTGGCTAAAGTAGCAGAATGTGAAATAAGTAGTATGTGCACTTCTAACACACCCAGAGTGTGTTAACATGAACCAGAGAGTCATAGAAATGTACCAGCATGCCCAAAATGTGGATTTTGCTTGTGCTTGCACCTTTAAGGAACAAGTGGAGTACGTCTTCCTCATCATCTTCACTGTGGAGACCTTCCTGAAGATCCTTGCCTATGGCCTAGTGATGCATCCCAGCTCTTACATCCGCAATGGCTGGAACCTTCTGGACTTCGTCATTGTCATTGTCGGGTAAGGAAACACATTCATTTAAAAATATACTGGGGGAAGAATTTGAGAGTGTGGGTACCAGCTGCCTGTGAGTGTCCTCGCTGCATGAAAAGCATACTGACTGAATGAGCCCCTATGACAATGATGATAGCGAATATTGTTTTTCTGCTAATCTGGCCTCAGGACATTCTACTCTACTTTACAGTCAGAAATGATATGAAAAGCTATTCATCTCTTGTTGCGATAGGGACTATTTTCTGGGTTTCTTATGGTTTTAGTAAAAGATGTAGGTGGTGACCAAAAACCACCATCTCAGCAAAAGTTTACATCTGGATGACTCCTATTAACATTTTATCTCCCCTTTTATGCAGATTACGTATGCCTATCTGTTTCAAGGTCAACATTGTTCACAGTATCACAAACTGTTTGCTGCTCTGACAGGAACATTACATTCTACTGTCCCTCACCGTCTTCTTCTTCTTCTGTTGGTTTTGTGCAGGTTGTTCAGTGTCGTCTTAGAGACACTGACTCATAAATCTGGAGAGCAAGCAACCACTCACCACATGCCAGGGAAACCTGGAGGGCTAGATGTTAAGGCTCTGAGAGCGTTCAGAGTCCTGAGGCCACTGAGACTAGTGTCTGGAGTTCCCAGTGAGTCTAAGAGGTCAGGCATAGCGTGAGCATGTGTTTGCTGTGTGTATATGTTCTCATCATGTGTGTTTGCCTGTCAGGTCTGCAGATTGTTCTGAACTCCATCATGAAGGCGATGGTTCCTCTGCTCCACATTGCCCTGCTGGTTCTGTTTGTCATCATAATCTATGCCATCATTGGTCTAGAGCTTTTCATTGGACGCATGCACAAGACATGTTACTACACAGGAACTGGTAAACCCAGTTCACAGAGTCACAGATATGATCAATGCAGCAGTGTTACAATAACTAACGTTACAGTAAATACAGTAATCTTATCATCTAATCTCATCACACTCTACTTCATCTTTCCAGATAACTATGTAGAGGATGATCCGGTTCCATGTGCCTATGCGGGCCATGGTCGTCAGTGCATTATAAACGGAACCGAATGCCGGGGGAGGTGGGATGGACCCAATGGAGGCATCACCAACTTTGACAACTTCTTCTTCGCCATGTTGACTGTGTTTCAGTGCATCACCATGGAGGGATGGACCGATGTTCTGTACTGGGTAACAACCCCTTTTCCCACAGGGCATGCCCACTTCCTGAGCTCGGTGTCAGGGTTGATCATTTCATGTGTGTGCAGATGAATGATGCCATCGGGTTTGAGCTGCCCTGGGTTTATTTTGTCAGTCTGGTGATTTTTGGCTCATTCTTCGTTCTCAACCTGGTCCTGGGAGTCCTCAGCGGGTTTGCTATCACTTATGAACTTAAAACTCAAAAACTTAATGTTAAACAAACACATCCTCAGTTATGTTTGTAAATGGCACTGTGTGAACATTGCAGAGAGTTCAGTAAGGAGAGAGAGAAGGCCAAGGCTCGGGGAGATTTCCAGAAGCTAAGAGAGAAGCAGCAGATGGAGGAAGATCTGTGCGGATACATGGACTGGATCACTCAAGCCGAAGACATGGACGATCTGGACGAGGATGGGAATCCGCGTAAGACAGAGGCCAAGAGCCGGGCTGTGCTCCAATTTTTTACTTTCCACAAACATTACATGTAAGTTTGAGGGTTGTTAGTTTAGTTTCATGAATGGTTCCACTCTGTGTCTCAGGTCCATCTCTGGGGGATTTGTCTGATAAGAAGAGGACAAAGTTTGGCTGGTTTAGTCACTCCAATGAGACCCATGGTGAGTGTTCTATGTTCTATGTAGACTGTCTGTCAAGTATCTGGGTCTCTGTCTGTCCTCAAATCTTTGTGACCCTGTTTCTAATCAGGAGACTTTACTCTCTTAGGCCCAGTGTTTTATACTCTTCTTTTCAGGATGTATTTTATTAGCATTTCCGTGAAAATTCCAGGGTTTTATGTGCAAGCACTGATCCAGTCTTTCAGCAATTGCGTTTTTTTGTGTGTCTGCCTGTCAGCAAGTCTTCCTGCCAGTGAAACAGCCTCTGAAAACACTGAGAACATTGACGAGGAGCATGCAAACTGCTGCCAGGCCTGCTGGTAACACACACACACTGTCTGCATCTTTACCTATATACAGTACCTTCCTACCTGTCTACCTTTCTACCCATCTGCCTATTTACATCTTCCTGCTGTGATGTTCACTAACAGTAAACTAAGTTGCGTCTGTCTCCTTTCAGTGCTCAGATCATGAAGATTAGCTGCTGGTGAGTTCACTAACCGTTCGTACTGTTCAGTACTGAGCAACACTTTAATAATTAATAATGTAATAATTGTCTTTTTTCTATGTTTCCATCAGTCGAATGCTGCGACGTTGGAATCGAGTCTGTCGCAGAAACTGTCGCACTGCAGTTAAATCAGTGACATTCTATTGGCTTGTTCTACTGCTCGTCTTCCTTAACACATCTCTCAGCGCCTCCGAGCACTACAACCAACCCGACTGGCTGACGCAAGTCCAAGGTACCAACTGTTACTCACAGTTTTCCTCTTATAATGACTAACAACCGAGGTTATTAAACACACAGCAGTCACGCACAGACTTTGTTGAAAGAAATCACGAAAACAGAAGTTTTAAAGGGATACTTAACTGCTGAAAAGCAAGCTAGCAAAAATTTGACATTTTATTAGCTAAAATGACCAAATTGTCCAAACATGTGACCCTTATAAATGCATATTAGATGAATATGATTAAATATTTAGCTACTTATTTAGATACTAATTTTAAATACTTAGATATTACAATAGGAATTTTATTCTGCTTTGTGTTATAACAATTATTCCTTTGCTGAGATGACCCTAACCCTAACCCTGATACAATTTATAGATGTTTGAAGGAACTGAGGCCTCAGTTTACTAAGATAGTATCATACTGTAGTTGCAATTTTTCAGACGAAGCTAGGATATTTCTTCTTTGTGTTGTCTTCCAGGTTCATTAACATTTCACAGGTAACACATACAGTACACTAGATACTAAATAATGACACCAAATGCATTCAAATAGCTCTAATAGTTGCAGAGATATGCTCTGCATGTGGAGCTATGCTCTGCATGTGCATACCTCCCCTCCCCCACCCCAAAAATAGCAAAAAATAGGCTTGGGCTGCAAAGGGTTTACATTGATGGTTTATGTCCAGAGAAAACAGGGAAAAGCGGCAGGATTAAGCGCTGCATCTGTCAGGGCTCACCGCGAGCAGACAGGGATGAAGGACTCAAACGCACAGCTCAGAAGACAGGATCAGGGATGAACAGAGTTTATTCAATATTATTCCACACAGCTGGTGATGACAGCTGATGACAGGAGACAAAGGTGAACTAGGCAAGACAGGACAGAAGCGGAAGTGCATGAAAATAAAACAGGAAGTAAACACATGACTAAGTGAACCAAACTGAAGCAGACCAGAACCAAGACCGGGAACACCAAAATAAAACAGGAAATGGGCATGACAAACCAGAAAACACAGAAACAACCCAGGGTTATGACAGAGCCCTCCCCCCACGGGCGTATTCCAGACGCCCCAAAGAAAACAAAAAGCCGAGCAGGGTGGGCGGAGGGAGGTCACCAACAGGACACCAACAGGGGGGCACAATGAGAACTCCCCTCAAAACAAAACTCACACCTGAAACCGACAAACAAGGGAAAACCCACCCGACAACAAAAAATAACTCAGAGTCCAACACACCAGACTAAACAAGTCCAAGGCACAGGAGCTATTGTAGTCCAAACTCTCCCTTCTCACGGAGAGTGGAGGCGAGGGGAGATCCTGCCCAGCAGCCGCTGGGCCAGAGCGGCACCCCCAGTGCCCAAGGGCTGACCCAACGTCCGAGGAGGTCCACAAGATGCCTCCAATGACCCAACACGAACGACGACATCCCCCAGGCGGCCGAGGCATCAGGAGGCCGATGGGTCAAGGTGGCTGGTGACGGTAGAGACCGTACCACTGTCGCGGCCGGTGACTGCATCCTCCAGGCGGGGAGCTGCCCCAGCGGCAGGGCAGCCGAGGTGGCCGACGACGCAAGAGGCAGCGCCACCCCTGCGGCAGGCTGCGCCAAGACCACCAGTCAGTCGGACGCGATGAGAGCCAGCGATGAGCCGGAACCAGGGGCGATGGCGGACGAGAAGCCGGAACCAATACCGGAGACGATGACAGGACCGGAGACGAAAACAGACGTGGCGACGGAGTCGGAACCAGAGACGAAGACAGACATGGAGACGGAGCCGGAACCAGAGACGGCGACAGACGTGCAGGCGTGGCCGGAACCAGAGACGGCGACAGACGTGCAGGCTTGGCCGGAACCAGAGACGGCGACAGACGTGGCGACGGAGCCAGGACCAGAGACGAAGACAGACGTAGAGACTGAGCCGGAACCAAAGACGGCGACAGACATGCAGGCGTGGTGGTGCAACCGATGCAGGCATGGCTGGAGCCGGGCCACCAGGAACCGATGCAGGCGTGGCCGGGAACGGACCACCAGGAGCCGAGACGAGCGTGGCCGGGACCGGGCCACCAGGAGCTGAGACTAACGTGGCCGGTGCTGGATCACCAGGAGCCGATGCTCCGCAAGAACCTCCTGCACCTCCCGGAACGACTCCTGTGCACAAAGAGACAAAAACAAAAGTCTCTGCAGGACCACCAGGAACTGCAGCAGGAACGACCCCCTCCTGGAGGCCGACAGGGACTGCAGCGGAAGCAGCAACAGGAACGACCCCCTCCTGGAGGTCGTGGGGAACCGCAGCCGGCGCAACCTCCTCCTGGAGGTTGTGGGGAACTGCAGCAGAAACTGCGGCAGGCGCGGCCTCCCCCTGGAGGTCGGTGGGGACTGCGGCAGGAATCGCAGCCGGCGCGACCTCCTCCTGGAGGTCGGTGGGAACTGTGGCAGGAACTGCAGCAGGGGCGACCCCTCCAAGGCCGACAGGAACACGAACGACCCCTCCAGGGCCGACAGGAACACGAATGGCGTCCTCCGTGGAGCCGACAGGAACAGAAACTAGAACGGTGTCCTCCGTGGAGCCGACAGGAACAGAAACTAGAACGGCGCCCTCCGTGGAGCCGACAGGAACAGAAACTAGAACGGGGTCCTCCGTGGGGCAGACAGGAACAGAAACTAGAACGACGTCCTCACAGGATCCGACAGGAACAGAAACTAGAACGGCGTCCTCACAGGAGCCGACAAGAACGAGAACTAGAACGGCGTCCTCACAGGAGCCGACAGGGACGGGGACTAGAATGGCGTCCTCACAGGAGCCGACAGGGACGGGGACTAGAGTGGGGTCCTCCGTGGGGCAGACAGGAACAGAAACTAGAACAGCGTCCTCACAGGAGCCGACAGGAACAGAAACTAGAACGGCGTCCTCACAGGAGCCGACAGGAACGGGAACTAGAACAGCATCCTCACAGGAGCCGACAGGGACGGGGCCTAGAACAGCATCCTCACATGACGACAGGAAAAGGGGTCGAGACCTGGTTTGCCTGGGGGGCAGCACAGCTCAACGGGGCAGAAGCCGGGCTTGACTGGGCCAGAGCTGGGCTTGACCGGGCAGCAACAGAGTTCAAGGCAGGTGAAGAGCCTGTGGTGTCTGTAGGCTGGAGCACAGGGGCTGACGCAGGCTGGAGCACAGGGCCTGACGAAGACTGGAGCACAGGGGCTGACGCAGACTGGAGCACAGGGGCTGACGCAAACTGGAGCACAGGGGCTGACGCAAACTGGAGCACAGGGGCTGACGCAGACTGGAGCACAGGGGCTGACGCAGACTGGAGCACAGGGGCTGACGCAGACTGGAGCACAGGGGCTGACTCCGCTTGTTACTCCTCATAATTCCAGGCCTCATACAGCACGGGAACTCTGAGAACCAGGGCCACTGCCTCCTGGAGAAAATGTTGTCTGGCGTCTGGATCAGTGGTGGTGTTGGCAGACTCCAGGAGGTGCGCCAGGAAGAACACAACTGGGGGTGAGCACTGGCGGCGGATCCTGGAGAACAGGCTGTCAGACATGCCTGGAATGGAGGTGGGGGTGTCGTCCGGGTAACAGGGGAAATCTTTAGCTGGGAGAGGAGGAGCCTCGACCAGGGAAGTCGACCCCTCCGGAGCGAGGGTGTCAGACCTGGGACTCTGTCGACAGATCCTGTCGCGACAACGACGGGGAGCCGACTCCCTCTCCTCAGGCGGCAAGGCGGAGTTGGGAACCTGAGTCGGCGAAGCGCCGACTGGAACCTCGGCCGACGACGCGGCGACTGAGAGAACGGTGGCGGAAGCAGCTGGTGACTCACGGGCGGACGCCGCTCGTCGAGCGCATCTCAATTCTGCCCGCAGCGTCTGGAGGCTGGCGAACAGCGCCCTTACCCCAGGGTAGTGGAACCACCAGTGCTCCTCCTCAAGAATCTCCACCGCCAATTTCACCACGCGGAGCCGCGCCTTCACACCGGAAGCCTCCGCGTACTCCTTAGCGAGCCCCGCGAAGCACCAACGGAGATCTTCCGGTAATCCAGGCCATGAAAACGGCATGGTGAGGGAAAAAACAAAGAAAAGCGAGTGTCCCGTAAAAAATAACACCGGGCGAGAGAAAAAACAACAACAAAACAAAAACACCTGTCTGATACGGCTGGCTGGGTCCGAGTCTGGTCAGTTAGTACTGTCAGGGCTCACCGCGAGCAGACAGGGATGAAGGACCCAAACGCACAGCTCAGGAGACAGGATCAGGGATGAATAGAGTTTATTCAATATTATCCAAGAACAGCAGGCAAAACAGAAGTCAGGCAGGCAGTAGTCAAAAACTGAGGGTCACGATATCCAGGCAGAGGTACAGGCAGGGACAAGGCAAAGCGCAGTCAGGGCAGGCACGAGTCAAAACAAAACCAGAAAACTTACTTGGATACAGACGGTGGGTCTGACAACTGAGCACACAACGAACAACTAACTGACAGAGAACAAAAGGACGTGCAGGTGCTTAAATACAGGGAGGTGATTGATGACGAGACACAGCTGGTGATGACATGACAGGAGACAAATGTGAACTAGGCAAGACAGGACAGAAGCGGAAGTGCATAAAAAAAACAGGAAGTAAACACATGACTAAGTGAACCAAACTGGAGCAGACCGGAACCAAGACCGGGAACACCAAAATAAAACAGGAAATGGACATGACAAACCAGAAAACACAGAAACAGCCCAGGTTCATGACAGCATCTAAAATGGTCACATTTTTACACCCGTTTACACCCAGAATACATGTGTGTTGCGTCAGCTACTGTAGGGTGTGCGATATCACAGCTAGAATGCAAGGGCACTTTTTTTTAAGACAAAAATCTCTAACTCGTCACGACAGCCAGTTTTCACTGAACATATTTTATTTCCACTCAGTCGTGGTCGACTTTAGGGAGAAAAGCAGAAGGACTGACATTTTGATTCTGAATCGTGAGCGTGTTTTCAGTCCTCAAACATAAAATTCAGTTAAAAAAACAGTTGCTCATTCATACAGTAAAGTTATATTTAACCATTATGATTTCGCAGAAACAAGCCTGATTAGCAGGGGTGAAACTCTGCTTTCAAAGAGCAGAATGAGCTTGATTTCCCCACCTTTCGTCTCAATGCCAACAGTGCAGCTGCAGTAGATGAGTGACTGAGCTCAGAAACAGTTTAACTGGTCAAACCCCTGGGACTTCATTTATAAAGAATTGCCTAAAGTCCTACTAGATTCAGTTCTAGTTAGTTATTCTTGTTAGTTGCTGTAGTTAGTTAGTTTAGTTTAGCAATCTCTACTAAGTACTAATCTACGCATGTTTCCTTCATACATCCCAATCAGCGTAAAATTGAGTGCAGGTGAATGTGTAGCACACTCCCTTAAACCCTTACTTTCTCTATATCAGGTCATTCCAGGTCAAGTGTTTGCTGAGACGCTGTACTCCCACCCTCCTGCTTTATCTAGGTCCGTAAAACACACTGTAGTTATTGTATACTTAACAGGGTCTCCTCCTCACACGTAACACAATGAGTGCTGTTAGGTGATATATTATTCCATACCCTTGTCTCCTTAACTCTTAGCAGTGATGATTTTATGGACTTCATAAATTATTACACAACATTCACTTCATCCTGTAACAGTGCTTTTATAGCGATGTGTCCAATTGATGGGTCCGATTATGTCAGGTGTGCCTGTATTCATTGTTTATTGTTTTTTTCCGGTGATGATCATTTTCCCTTGATTAACAGTTTCCCACTATCACCTCTTCGCCTTGCCAAAAGACCAATAGCTGTAGAAAAGTACTTACACCAGCCAATAAGCTACTGTAGACCTACATGATGAAGTGATTGTTTTTTACTGATTTCAGTCAATTGTCAGTGCCCTCTTGCTGATCACACACTTATCACACCCTCATGTCAGCGCCTCATTGATATGACCCACATGCACAGCTCAGACACGCTTGGCGATGATAAATGAGGATTTATTCCAAAAGACAGAGTTCAGATCAGGCAGGGTCATACACAGGTAGGCAATGCTAAGTAAAACAAAGGATCAGGCAGAATCCGTATCGTGGGCAGGCAAGATTCGTTAACAAGGAGATCAAGATCACAGTACCGTTCCGTCAGAGGCAGGGTCATCGTCAAGCTAGCGTGCAAGGTGGTTACCAGACAGGATCAAGGACTAAGGCGTACAGAGCAGACAGGGACTAGACAGAATCGGTATCGGTGTTCAGTAGCAGGGTCCAAGATAACAAGGCTAGACTAGAATACAGGACGCTGGAAAGTGGTGGAAATCACGCAACAATCTGGCAAGGTGCTGGGGTGAGAGGTGGTGCTTAAATACTAGGTGACTGATTACTGATGCGATGCAGGTGTGGATAATGAATGGCAGGGAACAGCTGTGACGTGACATGAACCGGAAGTCCTTTCAAAATAACAGCAGAAGTAGACTTGAGAATAGAACCAGAACATTACCGACAGGAAGGACTTCAAAATAAAACAAGGAGCAGGTCCAGAAACTGTGACACTCATGAGCCGATTGTCAGCAGCCCCCTCCTTGGTCTGTCTGGGGAAGGTATTAAAAATGTTAATGAGGCCACCCCCATTTTAGCACCATTTTAGCATCTTGAAAAAAACTTCACTCTGCGAACGCGCTCCGTCTTTCAGGTGTTGTCTTTTATACTCAGTCCCCCACATGTGGACTACGCACAGACTGGCTCCACCCCCTCTCAGCCTGACCATTGCTTGGACAGGTACAGAGAAATCCAGGAAGCATTTAGGCAGAGGAAAAGATGAAAATATGGAGGAATCTGAGTGTCCCCCAGAGCCTATTTTCTTACATTTGTTAGAGCCCCATGGGGCTCTGCAGGGGTTTGTAAGGTTAAATACAGTACTACTCGACATGTTTTTGGTCAACCCCCATTAAAAAGTGTTCCTTTAAACTTCATTTGCTTCCAAAACAATAAAGACAAGCTAACACTAACTACAGTGAGAATATTTTACTGAACTATGTAATAATAATGCACTTAGTGATGAAGCTGCTTTGACAAAATTCAATCATAGAGAAATAATGAAATAACATACAGTATGAACATTACATTGATGGTGAAGTATTTGATTTTCTGTGGTATAAATTTCCTGATCAGAAATTTTTACTATATTTTTTTTTACTGTGGTTCACATCAGATGAAAAATGAAAACACAGGTTTATCAACTAATTAAACGATCAGCTGATTCACGTTTTTTCACTTTTCTCACATGCAGGCACTGACCTGTTCATGTGCTTGTCTGCAGACATTGCCAACAAAGTGCTGCTGTCTCTGTTCACCGTGGAGATGCTATTGAAGATGTACAGTCTGGGGCTGGCTCATTACTTTGTAGCCTTTTTCAACCGCTTTGACTGTTTCGTGGTGTGTGGCGGCATCGTGGAGACCATCCTGGTGGAACTTGACATCATGCCTCCTCTGGGGATCTCAGTGCTGCGCTGTGTCCGCCTGCTGCGTATCTTCAAAGTCACACGGTAAGAAACACAGCAGTTCTGGTCCGACCAAGGTTTTACTGGACCAGAGTAAAGCTGCCTTGTTTGTGTCTTTAGTATTGATTATTTCTTCAAGTCATTTTATTGTGTATGATTACTCATTACGTCGTCTGATGTCTTTTCACCTACTTAGACACTGGACAGCTCTGTCTAATCTGGTGGCCTCCCTGCTGAACTCCATGAAATCCATCGCCTCCCTGCTGCTCCTCCTCTTCCTCTTTCTCATCATCTTTGCTCTCCTTGGCATGCAGCTGTTTGGAGGAAAGTTCAATTTCGATGAAACCCAGACTAAACGCAGCACCTTTGACTCCTTCCCTCAAGCACTTCTCACCTGCTTTCAGGTAAAGATGTAAGATATGTAAAGATATGTAAAGATAAGGAGCACATCAGAGTCTGAATGAGATGATCTAAAAGAAATGACTGTGTGTCCAGATCCTGACAGGTGAGGACTGGAACGTGGTCATGTACGATGGCATCATGGCTTATGGAGGACCAGTATTTCCAGGGATGATTGTTTGTGTTTACTTTGTCATCCTCTTCATCTGTGGTAACTGTATCCTTGACAACAGGCTGTTTCACTTCTCTTCAGCTTATTTATTCAAAACAAAAACCAACAATTAATGATGAATCTTCCAAACACTTAAAAAAGACCTTAGCTGTGAACTGGTGCTGTACATGTACAGCTGAACTGCAGTGACTAGATGGGTGGTGGCTGGTAACTAGGCAGCCTTAAGCAGTGAGCACCCTAACAAAGACTTATGACAATATTCTACCGAGGAACTTGCTGTGACTAGATGACCGGATAGGAGGAAATCACAGCGTGAAGAAGAACCTGAGCATTACCGCGGAGCAGGATAGGACAAAACATAAAAGGCAAAACGGATCCATTTAAGGCAGGGGAAAATGCAGAACAAAAGGGAAACTCAAATTCAGACACAATCAACACATAGGGCAAAGCAAACAGAGCAGGTGACACACAAACAACAAACTTGACACCAGCAACAAAACAGGAGCATGAATGATAGTATGACATGGGTGACATGGCCCAGAACTTAAATATTAGCAGACACAGGTGTAGGCAATGACAAATTTCCAGACACAAATAGGAAGTGACAAAGCTCCAGGAAGCTGGAGTACTGAGCTATTGCACTCAACTTCCTGACTGAAAAGGCCTGTGTGAAGGAAGGTCCCCGTAAATGTAGGATCTAAGCACCTAATGATGGAGCAACTCAAAGACCTCCTAGCTCCATATGATCCCAGAAGCAGCCGGACTTTACTACTGTCGGATGGCGTTCTGGTGTTGTGTGTCCTTAGTATATCTCAGACATCCTGCTGAATGTCTTCTTAGCTATTGCTGTTGACAACTTGGCTGGAGGTGATGGAGACAAGAAGAAAGAGTGAGTGCAGGAGAGACTGTGGGATGGAAATGAAAGGTGATTCAGCAAAAACTGGTTCCTACCAAACAGTGTCTTGTGGTTTCTGCAGTAAAAAGCAAGAAGGAGCTGAGGAAGAGCCTGAGGAGGAAGAAGAAGTGAAGGTGAAGGATGGTCTGACCTTTACTAATAATCACTTCAAACTACAGTATAGCTGAATGAACTGAAATACTGTAAATGTCAGAGGTGCTTCCACTTAAAGTGCAGCTGTGTTCACCTCGATTTTATTTTTTGGGAGTCAAAAACATTAATAATTAATAGGTTTTTATTTCTCTTTGTTCTCACATAGTAGTTACATTAAACATTAAAGAGTAAATATTATCCATCTAACATCTACAATTTTAGTTTAAGTAAGATGGTGGATGGATGGCGACCTGTCCAGGTTAGATAAATGGTACCTGGACAGGTATTTATATACTACTACTTCTACGCTTACACTACTTCTGTTTCTCATTCATCCATTCACACACTGATGCCAGCACCAGCATTGGAACATCTGCTGTTATCTTACCTTGGGGTTCAGTGTCTTGCCTTCGACATATTGACCATGGCAAAGGCTCGAACCGCCAAAGCAACAGGCCAAACCAACCTCCAAAGCTTGCGGTTAGACGATGGATGGATGGTGACCTGTCCAGGTTAGATGAGTGATTGAAGAACTACCAACAACCTGCTGTTTAGATCCATTATTGTTGCAATAGCTCAGTCGGTAGGGAGGTTGTCCCTCCAACCGCAAGGTTGGCGGTTTGAGGCGTTGCTGTGGTCAATATGTGGAAATGTCTATCCACCCCCAAGTTGCCCCTGATGTTTCAAGTGAGTGCCTTGAGCTTGCATGGCAGCAGCTGCATCAGTGTGTGAATGGGTGAATTAATGAAAGCGCTTTGGGTCCTGGAAGGGTGGTTAAAACGCTGTATACACTACAGTTCAAAAGTTTGGGGTCACCCAGATAATCTTGTGTTTTCCATAAAAGTCACACTTTTATTTACCAGCATGAGTTGTAAAATGAATGTAAAATATAGTCTTATTGAAAAGGTTAAAAATAATTTTGTATTTGAAATAATATTTTTTTTTTAATCCTCAAACTTTGCTCTCCATTTCTCCTTCTTTTGCAGCAATTACATCATTGCAGGCCTTTGGCATTCTAGATGTTAATTTGTTGAGGTAATCTGGTAATCTGGGCCTCTGACGCAATGAGCAGACACATTGTACCATTACTTCACTGCAGCGACAGTTGATGGCCTCTATACACCTAAGTAAATATTGCATCAAAAATTAGACTTTTGCAGCTAAAATAGTCATTTACCACATTAGTGATGTAAACAGTGTATTTCTGAATCGTTCATTGCAAAAAAAAGTGCCTTTCTTTCAAAAACAAACAAACAAACAAACAAACATTTCTACTGTAAGTGACCCCAAACTTTTGAATGGTGCTGTAAGTATGGACCATTTACAGTACCATTTAGGGCATTGATGAGAGCAAAGCAGGACTGTTTTGGAGGACTGTTTGTCTCTGCAGGTGGACATTGATGAAGACACTGAGTATGAGGAGGATGAGGAGATTCCTGAAGGAGATGACGGTGAGACAAATGAAGAAATATTCCTAAACTGAATTAGGCCTCTGCCACCGCCTGCCATGTCCTGTTGCAGGGTTTGGTGCTGTCTGCATTATCACACTTACTGTGGCTCACATTGTAAATTTAACTTTAACTGTTTAACAGATGGAGGAGTCCAGCTGAAGATGGCTGATCTTGCTCCTCCTAAAGAGAAGGTTCTTCCAATCCCAGAAGGCAGCGCATTCTTTTTCCTCAGCAAAACAAACCCGTGAGTCCATTCACATGATTTAATCCTATATATAAAAAACAGCAGCATGCAGCCAGCAATTCCTGTTGCTTTCAGACTCAATGGTAACAAAGAGTTCTTCACCTAATCCTGCTGTTATCTTACCATTTCTTATTGACCGGAATTGCCTAAAACATACCAGATGGACACAACCTACAGTATATGTTTATGTGATGATGCTGCAGCTTCTCTGTTGAAGGCAGTGAATCAGAGTAGGTTAGCCCCATGGTACTAAACTAGAAACACAGAGTGGTTCCAAATAATCACATAAATCCCACATACAGTAGCACGAAGGACACTTCAATACTATCTACCGTACAGAGGACTATTGCTGGAGTTTTTAAAATGTAATTAAAATTGAAAAATTAAACATTGATTGTTTTTTAATTAAAAGCTTGCTCATTGTGAGATTTCACTACCTTGTCAAGGGCCTTGAGATAAGCTTCATTGGGAGTTACTCCATAGAAATAATTGTTTACAGGACACCTTCAACTGCAAACACTGGGTTAATTAATATTCTGTGAATAATAAATCGTTACTACATTAATCAGGTTTTTAGGACCATGTGTGATCTACATGTTTTATCTTCTACCATATTGATGCTGCCTCCTTTTCTCTGTCCAGCATCCGTGTGGCCTGTCATTATCTGATCCACCACCACATCTTCACCAACCTTATCCTCGTCTTTATAATACTCAGCAGCTGCTCGCTGGCAGCAGAGGATCCAATTAGAGCTCACTCCTTCAGGAACAACGTAAGTCTCACCACCACAGCATAACAATTGACAGCAGCAGAACATCCCTGATAGCCATAACCATAATTATCCAGGTGAATCCAGCTTTTCTGTTTGAAGCTGGTGTCATGGTCCTCAGCCCATCCCTGCATGTTTTACACTCAATCCCCTTGTCCATGCCCCTGATCCTGACTCATTTTATTCAACTGTGCCTTTCCCTCTGCATCAGCTTAAATACTTCATCTCATGCACTCACCCCTTACTCGTCCATCAATGTTGCCAGGCCACATCATATCGTTTGTTCACCTGGCTGAACTATTTGCTGCTATGACTCCAGGTCATGTCCTCCTTGCTTTTTGGGTCTGCTCTGTATAGTTCTGTTTTTGCTGTATAATTCTGTGAGCCCTGTTTTTCCCTGTGTTGGCCATGTACCCGGTAGACATTCTCACCTTCAGCCAGATAATTACATCTGTCTTTTGCTTTTGTTTGCATTTTTGAAAAAGCCAGGTTTCCTCGTCTTGGTTTTTTGTGTAGGGGAGTGTTTTCAGTTTTGTTACATGCTTTGGTTTGACAGTCAGTCTTTCTTTGGGTCTCTTTGGTCCTCAAAGGAAAACTTCATCGATTTTCAATGGGGGATGACAAAAACAAGGTTGGGTAGTATTTAAGAATGAAAAGACGCCTCGGCAGATGGTTTGCCGTTGGCTCAAAAACTACAACTAGTGCTACCTGGTTTCCTCTGTACCTGCCCTAGTAATGGTAAGGCTGAGAGGGGGCGGAGCCAGGCTGCTGGAGCGCAACTGCTCTGTCCATTATTGTTTTTCCTCGCGTACGCGTACAGCACTAATATTCAATGGCCGAAGGTCCTTTTGAAGATTATTTAGAAGACAGCGAGTTCCACAGGACAGTCTGATATTCATGTTTAGTTGTATGAGCCAGAGTACGGCGCAACTGAATATCCCAGTGCTCCAATAAATCTTTTGTTGTCGGGTTTTCTTGGATGAAGTTACGGATTCTACTGCTAACTGTGTGTATGTGCTGTGATCAGTTTTGGATTACATATGTTCAGAGGAGCTGAAAACTAGCTTCAGAATGCCAACGATGAACCAGAAAAAACAGACAGGGACAGAAAAGTCAAATTTTATGCTGTATTGTTGTTCACGGCAGCCAAACAGTGAATGATTCCAGCATTCACTGCTTAGTTTTTCTTCTTCAGTCTGTTTTTTAAATATCTAAATATTCGTTTTTTTGATGAGACGACTATGCTATTATTTTTCTCATTCATATCTTTTCATATTTTTCAAGTTATTAAGCTTTTTACAACTTTTTTTGAAACCATTTTAAAATCTGCTTTAGCTTAGTCTAATTTCAGCTTTAACTACAGCAGCATACTAAGGAGGGGGCGCTATTTTTGAAATGTTAATCTTTTTCAACTTTTTTCCCATTGAAATGAATAGACAACCATCTTGAACTACTCTTCAGCCTGTCTACTTTCAGGTTTAACCATACTTTAAGCTACAGAGACCATTTAAACTACAAAGGAATTTTCAACTGTTCTATTATTCTATTGTTCAACTTTTTAATATCTGGAATAGTTTCTGATTAATAGCACTTCAAGCCTAGGGTGGCTTGTGAGGAATTAGCAGCTTTTCCATTAGTGTGTATTGTGTGAGCTAGAGTGCATGAGGTCACAGCTAGAGTGTGAGGACACGTTTTTTTAAGACAGAACCTTTCCCTTTAACTTGTCACTACAGCCACAGTTTTAACTCTATGAATATAATTTTTTCACACGGTCGTGGTCATACCTCCTCCCATAGACTCAAATGGAACTGTTTCGCTGACTTCTGGGGAGAAACGCAGAGGACTGATATTTTTAAAATCGCAACTGTGGCCACAATTTTCGCTCCTCAGTCATAAAACTCACACCAGTTTATTATTTTTTTGTTCTGTCCAGCAGTTTAACAAGTAGCATATCTTACACTGAATGCCATATTGTGATGGACAGCTTTGCTTTAACAAGAGGGGTATATATAAAATATATATACTCTTCTTGATTTATGGTTTATTTAATGGTTTATTAGCAAATCCCAAATATGTGTGATGTTGCTGTGTTGGTGGACAGGTTAAGTTTCTGCTTTAGGGTGTGTATGCGGGAGGGGGGTAGGGGTGCAGCCAGCCACTGAAATCAAGCAAATTTGTTAAGTAAACAATTGGTGCAAAATAAATAAGCAGGGATGTACCTTAGGCTAACACATTCATAACTAAACAACTGTTGTACTGTGGTTTACCTTGGAGATTAATACTAATAACAATAGTAGTGTTAAGGTATGTGCGCATACTCATACAAACATATACATATCATATACATACATATGTGCATTGTTATACATATCCCATATTACTTAATAAAAGTCATGACATACAACACCACAATTTTCATACTCATTATTGATATTGGTAGTTATAAGTATCAGTAATACCTACAGTTGGATTTGAAAAGCCTATTTATCAGCTCAAGTGTTGAGTGTCCCACTACAAGGTTAGTAAGGCTGTAGCTTAACATTGTTCACCCAAAGGGTGAGGCAGACGTTGGTGCATGAACAATGCCACTTGTGGAAGCCAGGGTGATGGAGGAGCTCGGCCACTACACCCATCCAACAAGCAAAGGAGAGAATCTTAGCAGCCAGGGATCCCACGCACCTTCAGTTCCAGCAGGGCAGGTGTTGCGACCCAAGCCGCCCACACGGAGCCCCCCACAGAGCTGCAGCAGCCACAGAGACAGCACCCAAAGTCAGAGTGGGCCACCGTGGGTCAACGCTGTCCGCCCCATGAGAACCAGGGGAAAACACTCCCCCCGATGGGAGGATCGGCCTGAAAGAGTGGAGCCCGAGAACCCACGGTCCGTAGGGAGCCCGAAGACCCACGGTCCATAGGGAGCCCACCAGGAGATGCCCCTGCGCCTAGATTGGGGCCCACCCCCAGTCCACCACCCCTACATGGGCGGAGCGGGGCCTACCCCATCGGCCCGACCACATCCCCTGGCACCACACCGGGCCCGCAGCACAAGGCCAGCAATTGGTGGGGGTCAGCGGAAAAAAGACCACCCAGGCAGACGATCAACGTACCCCGGGCGGGAAACGGGACCCCCCACACTCCAACCGCACCACACAAATACAAACTCACACAAACACAGACGCATACACCCACCCACACGTACAACACACATCATCACATCAACACACATACACCATAACAACACACAACAAACTAGTCAATTATACGTGAACCAATGCACTCTCAGATACATTCTTGAACCCACACCATTCGCTTGATCACATTCGTGGGGAGGGTAGGCAGCTCCTCCTGAGCCCCGCCCAACTCCCCCAACCCCACCCCAGAACCCTACAACCCAGCTTGGACGTGAGTGTGTGGAACTAAAGTGCACTGAAGGTGGGGACACCTCCAGGAGCTCGACCGCTGGCTGACAGTGTGTCCCCCGGACAGTGCCCCCCCCTCGCCCTAAATGTCTTTTTGCAGTTAAAACTGGGTGGTGATCTCTCCACCAGGGCCAGTTGGCGAGGCCACAACTGGCCTCAGCCCCAGGCCCCAGTGAAAGAGCCCACCCCCGACCCTAAATGTATGTGTATGTGGCTAAGTATGAGGAACTTTGGGAGATTGCCAATTCTCCGAGGAGTCCAGCAGACAGAGCCATACTTAAGGAGCCCCCAGATTCTTGGACGAGTGTGTATGACTAATGCAATTAAAACTGCAGAGCATCCCACTTGGGAGGGACGGAACCACTTCCCGGTAGCCCTGGTCCCTCCATCAGCAGGACGCCCCCTGCAGACCTAAGTGGATGAATGTGGAGAAATGTAGTTGGGAAGCAGAGCAGATCGTTGCCACGGATCTTGTCATAACATTAGCATGACTTGGGTACAATTCCACCAAGCCCCCCTACACCAGTCATGACCCCCCACTGTGATGTACTTAATGTGTGGCTGCCTTGTTAACGCCCCCTAAACCTTTTTTAAGAAATGACCTGCAATTGCACATTCATGCACCAGGTGAAGCAGTGATGTGTAATCCAGGCCCACAGGCACATTGGAAGTGCATGAGGTTTGTGTACTATATATATATGGAACATAATTTATTATATTTTATATAATTATATAAATATATTAATTATACAAATATAATTTTTATTTTATATATATATATATACATATATACATACATACATACATATATATGTATATATGTATGTATGTATGTATATGTATATATATACACACACTCTATTCTCACCCTCCGCGGGTGGTCTAGCTTCACTTAGCCGTTGTAGTGGGGTTCGGGTTTGCCTGTTCAATCTCGCCATGATCTTATCTTTCAGGTCAGTCGCTGCCTCACTCAGCGTATCTGTGCTTATTGGGGCTTCGTACCCAATTTCCGGTTGGGGAGATGGTGAAACCTCCCCTCTGACCTGGCGTCCTGGCTCCCCCTTGCCGTAGCATTTGTTTTGTATCTCGTCAATCTCGCGGAGGGTGAGAATAGAGTGTATAGAGTGTATAGAGAGGGTGAGAATAGAGTGTGTGTATATATATATATATATATATATATATATATATATATATATATATATATATATATATATATATATATATATATATACCGGCTCAGACGTCGCCCGGTCTAACAAGGTCTGCGTCAGGTGTTGGGGAACCAGAGCACCTTGACGAGAAGTGGGCTACTGGAACAAGAAAGAATGGCTGAGATGCGAGAACAAGGCTCTGTTGGAATGCTACTACTCAAGTAACCCTAGTCAGAGGGGTTACATGCAAAGAATGTGCGGTGAATGGGAACGGAGAAACCCACATTCAAGGCTGACGGCGAAGCAACTAGTAGCTCAGTGTTCCAACATCCACAAACGGCAACTGCTATCACAACTTGAGATTGACGAGATACAACACAAATGCTACGGCAAGGGGGAGCCAGGACGCCAGGTCAGAGGGGAGGTTTCACCATCTCCCCAACCGGAAATTGGGTACGAAGCCCCAATAAGCACAGATACGCTGAGCGAGGCAGTGACTGACCTGAAAGATAAGATCATGGCGAGATTGAACAGGCAACCCAGAACCCCACTACAACGGCTAAGTGAAGTACCATCAGAAAATCTCATGGAAGATGTGAATGCAGCATTGAGACCGATCCCTACCACAACAATCACAGAAACCAATGAGCTGATATACGCTTCAGCATCAGTGTATATACGCTTCAGCATCAGTGATCCTAGAGGTGCTTGGCTACAAGAGCAACCATGGGAGCCATGAGAAACAATACCCACCATGGAAACGAAGGTTGGAGGCAAAAATCAAGGCAGCTCGGAGGGAAGTGAGCCAAATGACAGAGGCCCAGAGAGGTGCAATGAAAAGACCAATGCCTAAGAGGTACAACCAGATGACCATACCTGAAGCACTGCCAAGCAAAGGCTACAAGCCTTGGCCAGCCGCCTAAAGAGATACACCAGAGATAACGAAGCCAGACGAATAAACTGGCTGTTCGCAACACAACCTGCGAAAGTGTACTCTCAATGGCAGGGTAATAACAACAGAACAGACCCACCAAGGCTGGAAACTGAACAGTACTGGAAGGGTATATGGGAA
This sequence comes from Betta splendens, assembly GCF_900634795.4. Classification (NCBI taxonomy): domain Eukaryota; kingdom Metazoa; phylum Chordata; class Actinopteri; order Anabantiformes; family Osphronemidae; genus Betta; species Betta splendens. Next base: position 369,320 of record NC_040887.2, on the reverse strand, counting down.
AGGGAGGCATCACACAACAGTGATGCACAGTGGCTGGTGGATCTGAGGGAAGACCACAGCAACCTCCCTGAACAGAATCCAGTGACTATCACAGTGGCAGACATCCAACATAGAGTCTCAGGTATGAAAAACTGGACAGCACCTGGCCCTGACATGATCCACGCCTACTGGCTAAAGAAGCTCACTGCAATCCATGAGCGCCTGGCAGCACAAATGAACCAGCTGCTAAGGGATGGGACTCACCCTGAATGGCTAACCGAAGGGCGAACGATCCTGATAATGAAGGATCCCTCAAAGGGTACAGTCCCATCCAACTACCGGCCAATAACCTGTCTCTCCACAACATGGAAGCTCATGTCAGGCATCATCGCAGCTAAGATAAGTGGGCACATGGGTCAATACACGAGCGAAGCACAGAAGGGCATTGGTAAGGATACCAGAGGAGCCAAACACCAACTCCTGGTAGACAGAACAGTCGCCCAAGACTGCAGAATGCGACACACCAACCTGTGCACAGCCTGGATCGACTACAAGAAAGCCTATGACTCAATGCCACACACATGGATCACTGAATGCTTGGAGCTGTACAACATCAACAGAACTCTAAGGGCCTTCATTGCAAACTCGATGAGGTTGTGGAGAACCACCCTTGAAGCCAATGGGAAGCCACTTGCCCAAGTATCCATCAAATGTGGCATATACCAAGGAGATGCACTGTCCCCACTGCTGTTCTGCATAGGTCTGAACCCCCTCAGCCAAATAATAAACAAGACTGGCTATGGATACCGACTCCGGAACGGGGCCACCATAAGTCACCTCCTCTACATGGATGACATCAAGCTGTACGCCAAGAGTGAGCGAGACATCGACTCGCTGATCCACACCACCAGGATCTACAGCTCAGACATCGGGATGTCATTCGGACTCGAGAAATGTGGGAGGATGGTGACAAAGAGGGGCAAGGTAATCCACACAGAAGGGGTCTCACTCCCAGAAGGAACAATAGCAGACATTGAGGACAATTACAAGTACCTTGGAATACCACAGGCAAACGGCAACCTTGAACAGGCAACAAGGAATGCGGCAACAGCCAAATACCTCCAACGAGTAAGGCAAGTCCTAAGAAGCCAGCTCAATGGCAAGAACAAATCCCGGGCAATAAACAGCTACGCTCTGCCAGTGATCAGATACCCTGCGGGAATAATAAGGTGGCCAAAGGAAGAGATACAGACCACAGATGTTAAGACACGAAAGCTCCTCACCATGCATGGAGGGTTCCACCCCAAATCCAGCACCCTGAGACTGTACGCTAGCCGCAAGGAAGGAGGCCGAGGACTAGTGAGCGTGAGAGCCACTATCCAGGATGAAACATCCAAGATCCATAAGTACATCAAGGATAAGGCCCCGACAGATGACGTGCTGAGTGAATGTCTCAGGCAGTGGAGAACAGAGGATGAGATGCTGGAAGAGGGACCATCATGGGAGGACAAGCCCTTACACGGGATGTACCACCGGAACATAACTGAAGTGGCTGATCTCAACAAATCCTACCCATGGCTTGAAAGGGCTGGGCTGAAGGACAGCACAGAGGCACTCATCCTGGCCGCACAGGAGCAGGCCCTGAGCACCAGAGCCATAGAGGCCCAGATCTACCACACCAGACAAGACCCAAGGTGTAGACAGTGCAAAGAGGCCCCTGAGACAGTCCAGCACATAACTGCAGGGTGTAAGATGCTGGCAGGAAAAGCATACATGGAACGCCATAACCAAGTGGCTGGCATAGGAAACCCCAAGGTCAAAATGGGAAACACCTCCCAAGGTGGTAGAGAACGAGCGAGCCAAGATCCTGTGGGACTTATATATATATATACATACATATATATACATACATATATATATATATATATATATAGCATACATGGAACGCCATAACCAAGTGGCTGGCATAGTATACAGGAACATCTGCGCGGAGTATGGACTGGAAACCCCAAGGTCAAAGTGGGAAACACCTCCCAAGGTGGTAGAGAACGAGCGAGCCAAGATCCTGTGGGACTTCCAGATCCAGACTGACAGAATGGTAATGGCGAACCAACCAGACATTGTGGTGGTGGATAAAGAGCAGAGGAAAGCCGTAGTGGTGGATGTGGCAATACCAAGCGATGGCAACATCAGGAAAAAGGAACATGAGAAACTAGAGAAATACCAAGGGCTCAGAGAAGAACTGGAGAAGGCTTGGAAGGTGAAGGCCACAGTGGTACCTGTGGTGATCGGAGCACTGGGGGCTGTGACCCCCAAACTGGAGGAGTGGCTACAACAGATCCCTGGAAAAACATCCGAAATCTCAGTCCAGAAAAGTGCAGTCCTAGGAACAGCAAGGATACTGCGCAGAACCCTCAAGCTCCCTGGCCTCTTGTATATGCTTAGCTTGTATATGGGTGGTCCCCACCCATATACAAGCTACAAGTCCTGTTAGGGCGAATAAGCATCCAGTGTGGGTCCTTGGGCAAGACCCTACCGCCTACCTCATAATGATGAGAGACAATGAAGCACATGAGATACCGGCTCAGACGTCGCCCGTTCTAACAAGGTCTGCGTCAGGTGTTGGGGAACCAGAGCACCTTGGCGAGAAGTGGGCTACTGAAACAAGAAAGAAATGGCTAAGATGCGAGAACATGGCTCTGTTGGAATGCTACTACTACATGAAAAGAATGTGCTTGGTTATAAGAGCAACCATGGGAGCCATGGGAAACAATACCCACCATGGAAACGAAGGTTGGAGGCAGAGACTGCATATATACAAATATATATGTCTCCCTCAGAGGACCAACAGCCTAGTGGTTAAGGCCAGCTAGAGACTCCTGGTGTAAACTTGCCTTTGGTGTCTTTTGTTTACCACACAAATTCAAGTGACACAAAATACAGAGATCTGCATACATATGTGTTATGAGTTATGCCAGCTGATATTCTTTCAGTTCTGTGTTATTTCAGTCACCTTTTACTGCCAAATGTCACCACAATCGGCTGATTGTGACTGCTCAAAATGTTCAACTTACAGATGTCACGGAACGGCAGAGAGAGGACCCAAATGTGCAGTGCTGACGCAGTAGACAGATGGTATGAGAAAAAGGATTTAATACCAGAATCGCAGTCACAGACAGTCCAGGTCATACACGATTACAAGATTAGATAAAAGATTGCGGCACAGAGGGAGCAGGCTTAATCACGTCCAGTTAACAGGCAGGGTTCAGTAACAGGATCTACAGAGTACGGTACCGGTCAGGATCAGGCGAGAATCAACAGTCTGGAACACGGAACAGGGTCGAAGACAAAGTAAACTGAATAACTGATTGCTGGAAAATGACGACATGCGTGCGACGATCTGGCGGATAACTGAGGTAACAGGTGGTGGTTAAATACCCAGGGGTGATGATTAAACTAAGAAAGGTGTGTGTAATGAGGACCGGGAGTAAAGCGGTAACTGCTGTGGTATGACCAGAAACAGAAGTGCTTACAAAAATAAACAGGAAACTGGAACCAAAACCTGACAAGGTAAAACAGAAAAAGTCCTTCAAAAAAAACGAGAAACAAAAACCCAGATCGTGACAACAGACTTTTCTTAAAGCAGAAACATTACCAAAAGTGCAGGAACCTTCAGTCTGAGTAAAGTTAGGCACTATCCTCTATTTACAATAGGCTTCACTTCACACCTGGAAAGAACTGGCTCATCAGTTGAACAAAGGACTGTGAGAAGGTGTGAAGACCATGTCCCCCATGAAGGACATATAATGTAGAAGCTCCTTGAGAAACATTTCTGCTCTAAAAGAATGTAGTGACCCAACTTTCAGACAACTTGGTTTAGAAAATGATCAAATGAACTGGACATTTATAAAATCTGTAAATAAAACTTGTTAAAAAGAAAGTGTTAAGTCTATGGCTTTAGGATATAAAAGTTTCTTATTTTAAACCACCGACTAACAAAAACTGTTTATTTAAAAACTGTGGGTGAGAAGGTGTGTGCTTTAACCACTAGGCTCTTATAAGTGATGGATGGATGAAGTTCACAAATGTATCTGGTTACATCACATCAGGTAACAGCACTGCAGGACTCTGATGCTTTGGGGAGAAGGGGGTGGTGTGAAACCAGTCTAACTAGTGCTGTGGATTGGTCATTCTGTCTGAAAAGAGGCTCTCTATTGTTATGTTCATCTAAGCTTGATTAGAACATGGAAATGTTCTTTTTTTAATTTTAAACAGCTCCTGAAGCAGGCAGACTGACACACACTACATTCAAGTGAATAAGAATAATATATAGAATGAGAATTTAATAATTTCATTAGGTACTTCTGTGAAGTCCAACTCAACCTAATACAGCCAGTAACTGATAAACCTCCAGAAGGTAGTTCGGCAGCTGTGGCAGTGTGAGTTGCCGATGCTTATCTATCTTGAAAAAAAAGTTAGTACAACATTCAATTCTGAAATGAAGTCAACTTTTCAAGTTTTCTCCATTTTCACCTGTACTATTTAAAATGTGTTTCTACAAAGTTGACCAGCTGCTTTCAGAATCAGAATCGTTTTTATTCCTCAGGTTTGAACAGGTAATATATAGAATGAGAATTTACTAGAAAAAGTAATTTCTCGAGAAATTACGTGGGAGAGCTGATCTGCTGCCGCAACGATGCCAAACGCTGATTATGCTGCTGACGTCAAAAAGTTGACTACGGCAAAACGATGAAAACGAGAAAGCGTTGAAAAAGATTAAAACGATGACAAAAGATGACGATTAAAAAGACGATGATTAAAAAGATGACCATGGTCATACTAAGACAAGATTAAAAATATGACAATGATTCAAAAGTTGACCAAGGTGCATTGTTGATAATCATAAATAAGCTGACTAGCTTTTTGATTTGAAGAAAGTATTTGTAAATAATTACTTAAGTGTGAAGTAGTTTAATAACTAGTAAAAATTTACCAGTCAGAAGCAAAAATCTTGCCATTTAAGGTAAGAAAATTACATTGGTGCTTTTATTTTGAAAGGATTTAGAGGTTGTGTGTGAGCGATTACTAAACTATAAAATAGTCATTAGATAGTCATAATTTATCATTCAATAGCAAGAACAGCCCTATTAAATCTAAAGATTTAGATTAAGCACTTTTAGAATAAAAGCACCCTAATAAGTGTGAGTGGTTATTTACTGAACTCTAAAATAGTCTCATTAACGTTTGGTTAGTATTTATAACCAGAAATTTTCTAATCAATCTTGCCATTAAAGGTAATAAATTGTAATTGGTGCTTTTATTTTGAAAGCATTTATAGGAAATGTGTGGGGGTAATAGCGCAACTGTCAATTAGTCTTTAAATAATCATAATTAACCATTCAAAGGCAAAAACAGTGCAGTTAAAGCTAAAAATTGGCATTGGTGCTTTTATTTTGAAGGGATGTAGAGGAAGCATCTGTGGGTAATTACTAAACTGTTAATCTATCTTTAAATAGTCATAATTACACATCTAAAAGCAGAAATATTGCTATTAAAGCTAACTGTTTGGCTTGGTGCTTTTATTTTGAAAGAATTTAGAGGAAGTGTGTGCTTAATTACTACACAATCCAATAGTGTAGTTGAGTAGTCAGTAATAAGCATGGAACTGCTGTCTACACTGAGCATCAGCAGTTTGACCTGTCAGTGAAATCTGCAGCTGCGCCGTCGCCATGGAGACGAAAGGCGGGAAAATCAGGCTCACTCTGCTCTGTAAAAGCAGAGTTTCACCCTGTATAAACAGGCTTGTTCCAGCTAAACCATGATAGTTATCAAATAAATTATTTCATTTTACGTGTCCCAAGGCTTCAATGAGCAAATGGTGTGAATTTTATGTTTGAGGACAAAAGCTTGTAGCCACAGTGGCAATTTCAAAATATGTCTCCTCTGTTTTTCTCCTCAGACGTCTGCCAAAAATTATCATTAGAGTCTATGGGAGAAATCCAGGATGTCTCTGCGCTTTGAGGTTGATAGCGACTAAAGTATAGGTCTGAGGGTAAAGCCAAACACATCATTAGAAAGAAGACAAGTATGACTACGATTTAGTGAAGTAATTACGTTGATAGAGTAAAAATTGTGGCTGTAGTGACGAGTTAGAGACAGAAGTTCTGTCTTAAAAAAGCGCACCTTCTCACTGTAGCTGTGACATCACACACTCTAACTGACCCAATACACACTAATGGAAAAGCTGAAAATTTTACAAAAAACACACAATATTTAAATGATCACAAGTTCAAAAGTATAAAAGATACGAAGACGCTGATTGACAATGATAAAGTTGAAAGATGATAGACGCATTTGAAGTTGAAATGACGTTTCTACGCCAAAGTATGACGATGACAGAAGCTGACTAAAAGAGGCAAGTTGACAAAAAGTTGAACGATAATTCCCTTAGACGACCATTATAAAATCATGATGAAAAACGTTGAATAACGTTAAAAGTTGAAAAGCTAAAAACGTGAAAATTAACAGCATTGATCGTCTGACGATGATGTACGTTGAGAACGTTAAACAATAATTCTACGATAAAGTATGACGTCGCCATAACGAGACAAAGTTGACAAGAAGTTGACGATGATTCCCATAGACGGACATTATAAAAAAACGACAAAAAAAGATGAATAACGGTAAAAGTTGAAAAGCTGAAAACGTGAAAAGTAATAGCCTGCTTCGTCTAATGGTGACGCTCGTTTAGAACGTTGAACGATGATTCTACGATGAAGCGTTGAGAAGTAGATAGCGGCCGTGGGAGAGCTGATCTGCTGCCGCAACGATGACAAACGCTGATTAAGCTGCTAACGTCCAAAAGTTGACTACGTCCAAAAGTTGAGTACGGCAAAACGATGAAAACGAGAAAACGTTGACAAAGATTAAAACGATGACAAAAGATGGCGATTAAAAAGATGATGAGGACGCTGATTTACACGTAGAACGCTGAAAGATGATAGACGATTTTGACGTTGAAATGACGTTTCTACGCCAAAGTATGACGATGACAGAAGCTGACGAAAAGAGGCAAGTTGACAAAAAGTTGAACGATGATTCCCATAGACGACCATTATAAAAAAACGACGAAAATCGTTGAATAACGTTAAAAGTTGAAAAGCTGAAAACGTTAAAAAAGTAATAGCCCCCATCTCCTAAAGACAACACACGTTTAGAAAGGCGATTTTACGACAAAGCGTTGAGATGATGAAAGCGACCGAAAAACGGGGCGAAATAATAAGAAGATTAAAGAGCGAAGATATCAATTTATTAGTGTGAGAGCTGAACAGCTCTCACACTAATAAAGAGCAAAGATCTCAATAGTGTGAGAGCTGTTCAGCTCTCTCACTAATAATTTCATTAGGTATTTCTGTGAAGTCCAACTCAACCTAATACAGCCAGTAACTCATAAACCTCCAGAAGGTAGTTTGGCAGCTGTGGCAGCGTGAGCTGCCGATGCTTATCTATGATTAAAAAATGTTAGTACAACATTCAATTCTGAAATGAAGTCAACTTTTCAAGTTGTTTCAACTTTTTAGTTGACTGTTTAGACAGACTGTTGTCTGTCTGTTTGTCTGTCTGCCCTAGCAAACAGTGTAGAACTGACATTATCAGATCTATGTCCTGTTCTCAGAACTGTGCCTATACTTGCTGTTTGACCCTAACTCTGCAGGTCAGATACTAAAGCTCCACCTTTTGGTTTTACCCTGGAATTGCGTCTTTGGTGCTAAAATGGGGGTGGCCTCATAACATTTTTAACACCTTCCCCAGACAGACCAAGGAGGGGGGCTGCTGACAGTCGGCTGATGAGGGCGTGAGAAGTGTGTGATCAGCGTCAGAAAGGTGACTGACAGTCGACTAAAATCAGTGAAAACGAACCGCTCCATCTGTAGTCACCTTAAGGTTAAGTGGTAGCACTATAGATTTTTATAGAGTATTCTGAAAGTCCTGAGAATTCATCTATGAGGCTGATAGTTGTAGGAAGAGACGTCTGTGGCTCCAGGAGAAACAGTATCACATCGTCAGCATATAAACTTATTTTATGATTTACTGATTTGGTCGATATTCCAGTAATTCCTTCATGCTGTCTTATTGCTGCAGCTAGAGGTTCAAAAAATATTGCAAATAGTGATGGGGAAAGTGGGCAGCCCTGTCTTGTCCCTCTATGCAGATTAAACCTTGGTGAGATCTGGTTGTTTGTTCTGACTGCGGCGTTTGCTGAGGTGTATAATATTTGGATCCAGTCTTCGAATGATTTCCCAATGCCGAATTTGTGCAGAGTGGCTAAACGAAACTTCCACTCTTTGTTTAATAAAATAAATATGTTAAGGAGGGATTTATAGGACTATAGTCATGTGTGAAACTTTTTAGTTATATATTTAATAGATCAGCAACTTTCAGTTATATTATAAAAGGATCATCTGTGACTAGTCATTCACAATTTTACATTTTAGCAAATAACCACACACACCTTTCAAAAAAAGCACAACTTCAGATCTTCAGCTTTATATAGCAATATTTCTGCTTTCAATTGGTTTATTATGACTTTATTATATGACTATTTTACAGTTTAAAAATTAGGCACACACTTTCTCCATATCTCTTCAAAATAAAAGCACCAATCCAAATCTTTAGGCTAAATAGCACATTTTCTGCTATTGACTAGTTATTTATGATTATTTAATGGGACTATATTGCTGTTTAGCAATTACCTGCACATGCATCCTCCAATGCTCCAACTTTTCCAAATTTAAAGCTGCAGCTGTTTGAAATGTTTCCACAACTTTCAACTATCCTTTCAGCTTTTGAGCTCTATTTACCTATTTTGATACATTCTGTCACGATTTATGTCAGTTCCTGTTTTATGTTGAAAGGACTTTCTGTTTCACCTCAGCTGTTTTCTGTCATCCCGGTTCACCATGCACACCTGTCAATAATTAGCAATCACACCCAGTATTTAAGCACCACCTCAGCCAGCAGTCAGACGCCAGATTGTTGAGTCCTTGCACCACTATCCAGCGTTCTAGTATTGTTATCTCGTGTTGTTGATCTTGCCTGTTCTTGACCGTCGATTCCTGCCTGACCCTCCTCCGTACCTTCGTCTGGATTGTGGCGTTTGCCTGACCGTCTGACCAGTGAGTTTGCTTAGCCCTTATCTGTACCGTCGCCGAGTCTATCCGTGTACCGAACCACTGCCTGTCTCCTGGATCCGATCTCGCCTGTTCCTCATTGTACCCCATGCTGAGACATCCTGTACAATAAAACCCTGCTTAATTCACCAAGCCCGAGAGTGTGCTGTGCATTTGGGTCCTCAGCCGTGTGTTCTTGATACATTCAGCTATATTTAATCAAATTCAGCAATCCTTTACATACTTCCTTCATTTTAGCATTTCTTGAATTCAACTGCTTCAGCTTCTTCTGAAAGCATTCAGCTCTGTTTAAACAAATCCCAGTTCTGTTCAGATACATTAATCTATACTCTATGTGCTTAAGCTACTTTTAATATGTTTTAAATGTTTCAGGTATTTTTAGCAGTTCTTTAGCAATACATTCAGCGTGGAAGCATTAAACTGTGCATTTTCTTTTGGAAATGCTTTTTCTAGTCATTATGATTATTTTGCCCCATTTTTCGGTCGGTATCATCGTCTCAACGCTTTACCGTAGGATCATCGTTCCGCTTCCTAAACGTGTATCATATTTAGGAGATGAGGGCTATTACTCTTTTTTACTTTTATCATTATTCAACTTTTTATATCGTTTCTTTATAAAGGTCGTCTATGGGAATCATCGTTCAACTGTTTGTCAACTTGGCTCTTTTCATCAGCATCAGTCATTGTCATACTTTGGCGCAGAAACTTCATTTCAACTTCAAAAGCGTCTATCATCTTTCAACTTCCTTTGTGTAAATCAGCGTCCTTTTCAACTTGTAAGTGTTTAAATATTGGGTGTTTTTTGTCAAATTTTCAGCTTTTCCATTAGTGTGTATTGCATGAGCTAGAGTGCGTGATGTTACGACTAGAGTGCGAGGGCTCGCTTTTTTAAGACAGAACTTCTGTCTTTAACTCGTCACTGCACACTGTATTAACGTATTTCTTTCACTAAATCGTAGTCATACTTGTCTTCTTTCTAATGATCTCTCTTTCTGAGGGCTTAACCAGACACGGGTTAAGCCCTTAGACCTATACTTTAGTCGCTATCAACTTCAAAGCGCAGAGAGATCCTGAATTTTCTCTATAGACTCTAATGATAATTTGGGGCAGATGTTGCAGAAAAACTGTGGCTACAATCTTTAGTCATGAAACGCAAAACTAACACCGGTTGTACAGTAAAGCCTTGGGATTCATAAAATGATTTGGGGTATCTATTATAGTCTTGCTGCAACAAGCCTGTTTATAAGGGGTGAAACTCTGCCTTCACAGAGCAGAGTAAGCCTGATTTTCCTGCCTTTCGTCTCCATGACAACATCAACTAAACAGTTTGACTGACAGGTCCAGCATCTGATACACAGAGTGTGTTTTCTATGATGTTTTGCTTTGATTTCTTACCTTTATCAGATTAGTGTTTTTATCAGCTTAGTCAGATTTTTTGTGATCCTTAACGATATCCCTTGGTCAACTTTTTAATCTTTGTCAATTTTTTAATGTTGTTCAATCTTTCAATGTTGGTCAACTTTTAATAATTAATTTTTAATCTTGTTCATCTTTTTAACCTTTGTCATCAATTTGTCATAGTGTCAGGAGTGCACGTAATGTACAGTAGGACCAAAAAGCAAAGCCAGAGACAGTACTAGCTAGAATGGCGGTTTAATGGCAAACAAATCCGTAAACAGCAGGCAGAACTCAGCGTCAGGCAGGCAATGGTCAGTCACAGAAGATTACAAAACACAGGTGACGGTACAGACAGGGAACAGGCAAAAGCAGATAAACACAATAACAGAAAAGGTCCTTACACGAGCTGACACGATGAATGATTGCTGGGTTACGGTGAAGAACACTCTACGATCTGGCAGATAACTACGGTACAAGCTGGGAACTAAGTACACAAATAATTACTAAGTGAAAACAGCTGATGGGACACGTGACCAGAAAAGTAAAGCGCAAAACTAAAAACCGGAAAAAACAAAACAGGAAGTGTCAAAATAAACACAAGAGCCTTTACAGCAACAAAACAGCTCTCCCACATAATTTCTTGGAGAAAATACTTTTTCTAGTAATCTTATTATATCGCCCTGTTTTTCGGTCAATACCTATTTTTCAACGCTTCATTGTAGGATCATCGTTCAACTTCTTTAACTTCCTTGTGTCATTTTTAGGAGATGGGGACTACTATTTTCACGTTTTCAGCTATTTAACTTTTAACGTTATTCAACGTTTTTCGTCGTTTTTTATAATAGTCGTCTATGGGAATGATTGTTCAACTTTTTGTTAACTTCCTTTATTTCATCAGCTTCTGTCATCGTCTTACTTTGGTGTAGAAACGACATTTAAACTTTAAAAGCGTCTATCATCTTTCAACTTTATCTTTCTAAATCATTCAAATCATCTTTTATCTTCTATAGTTTTTAACTTGTGAGTGTTTAAATATTGGGTGGTTTTTGTTAAATGTCCAGCTTTTCCAATAGTGTGTATTGCGTGAGTTAGAGTGTGTGATGTCACAGCTACAGTGCAAGGGCTCGTTTTTTTAAAGACAAAACTTCTCTTTAACTCGTCTTTAACTCCTCGCCTTGGGAGTCATAAAATGAAAATATTTTTGTATGGTTGTATGGTTTTGCGGCAACAAGCCTGTTTATAAGGGGTGAAACTTTGCTTTCACAGAGCAGAGTGACCCTGATTTTCCCACCTTTCGTCTCCATGTTTTCTCTCTGCTCCCACTCTACTTTTGCTTGCAGTGTCCTTGTCTTGTCTTTTTCTGAGCACCCTGATCTGCTATTCTGGAATAACATTATGGAGCTAATCAACTGGTCACTCAGCGCATTGGACAAAATGTTTTCACAAAGGAAAGAATCTCCGGGAGAACCCCTCTGCCCCTTGGGGACTTTTGCCTCCGGCTACGTGCGGGACGCGTGGGATTCCTGGTGCCCCCTGTGTCTGGAGCCTCTGTCCATCGAGGATGCAGAGGATCTATTCATATTTTGGACTTTGATAACTGGGCTACTCATGATTGGCTTTGGTGGTGCCCTGCTTTATCGGAAGATTGGAAAGATTGGAAAATCTGTGGCCGGCTCATTGGCGTGTCCACCGGCTGTGGAGCTGCAAACGCCGACGGGGGCCATGGTTACTAGGCTGACGGAATTACACCAGAGGATTGCCCGGATTGAAGGACTGATCTGTAACATCTCAGCCCGTTCGGATGCCCGGATCACAGGACTGACTAATAAGATCTCAGCCCGTACGGAGGAAGACAAGAGACAGAGGGATAACATCTGCAGACAGACTGAACACTTGGTGAATATGGTGACAGCCTTGTCTGACAGGCTTGAGGAGATGTCACGGGTGACCCATGGTCCCACAAGAGGCGAAGAAGCCCTGAGTTCTGACCAATTGGAGTATTGATCTAGACAAATTAGTCATGGATTGTTAAAATGTATTAATTTTGGCTGTGTATTACTCTGTCCCTTCTCCCTCACCCCTCCCTTCCCGGGTCCAATCTAGCTCACCAGCTGTGCCTCTATCTATCCTCTTCCCCTTATTGTGACTCCCTTCAAGGACAACTGTTGGACTGACCTGTAAACATCTTGGTCGGCCTCGGTCATACTTCTATAAACAACACTTCATTACACTGATTCAGATACACCCCCCCCCCCCCTCCCCTCCTTACAGTCTCACTGTCTGCTCTCCGACCTTATCTATCTGTCCTGATGAATCCAAAAAAAAATTCCAGCAAGGTTTCCACTTGTACTGTGTGATACTGTATGTGTGTGCGTTTTATTTTTACTGTTTGTACTGCAATTTGCTTCCACTGTCGGACTAGCGCCGGGTAACCTGGCTGCTGATGGGAATTTCCCCGCTGTGGGACTAATAAAGGCATTCTTAATTCTTAATTCTTAATGACAACAGCGCAGTTGCAGTAGATGAGTGACTGAGCTCAGAAACTGATTGACAGGTCAACCTCCTGATGCTCAGTGTCCATTTATCACTATATTACTGTTTAGTTCATCACATTGTTTCTTCTTCTAAATACCTTCAATGCTTTTAGTTTTAATAGCAATATTTCTGCATTCGACTGGGTAATTGTGAGTATTTAATGAGACTATTTTAAAGGTTAGTAATTAGACACTTTGGTACTTAGGTACTTTGTCCAAATCCTTTCAAAGTAAAAGCACCAATTAAAATATTCAGCTTTAATAGCACTGCTGTTGCTTTAAAATGGTTATTCATGGCTACTTAAAAAGACAATTGTACAATTTAGTGAATATGCACGCACCCCCTCCAAATCCTTTCAAAAATAAAGCTGCTACTAAATTAATTAGCTTTGATAGCAAGATTTTTGGTTCTGACTAAATACGTAGTGAGACTTTTTTGCAGTTTAGTAAACAAACATACTGTACTCCCTCCACAAAATAAAACCAAAAGCAATGTCTGTCTCCGACTGATTAATTGTGACTAGTTATTAAGACTATATTACAGTTTAGCAATTTACCACACATACATCCTGTAAACCCTGTAAATTCAATCCTGTGTTTGTCAATGATGTTACAGCAAACTCTTATTGCTCAGTGTCAGCAGCTCTACAGTGGTAGCGGTTCAAAGTGACTAGCGTTTTTACTGCAGTACTGTTGCGTCACCAAGGTGCAGCGGGTGCGTCGCTGACTAAAGATTTTTAATCCTGCAACCGGCTGAAAAAAATCAGGACGCTAGTCTTGTTTCAACCACCAGGTGGCGCAGCGTTGATCAGAAGCCTCCAATGCAACTGAGGTCGGACCTCAGTTACGCTTGTAACTGAGGTTTCTACCTGTAACACATATATATTACACCAAACCTATTTTACTATTAAGGTTTTGCTCTTAAGTTTCTGTTGTGTGCTCAAACTTTGGGAGTATGAAGGGCAACAACTTGTTGATGACTTAGTTATTTTTTGTTCACTGCAAAGTTATAATTGTTCTGTGTGGTTTAGAACAGACCTGCGCCACAGCAGCAAAACGTTCTTGTTTTCATTCTCCTCAGCTCTTTTGTGTCTATAAATTGCAGGCATCTCTTAAGAATATGTACACACCCACCGCTCTACCATCTGATACAACATATTGGCTTCATACAGTATAATTCCATGATTATGGGTCGCGGTTTAATTAATATAATTTAAATGCAAGTAAAGACGTAGAGCGCAAGTAAAGACGTAGAGCGCAGTCCATCTGCAACTACAGCCGCTTATTTAAGTTTTTAACTAAACTGTTTTCCTATAGTCGTAGATTTTACGTAAGTAAACATAATAATCAGGGAAAATTGTTTTACAGCAGTTGTCAATCGTAACTTTGACAGGACGCCAGAACTCAGCAGATCTACAGCGACGCATTACAGCAACATGTTTGTTCGTACTTGTACTCTCTGTCTGCAGAACTGCAGTTTGACTTGTTTTGACTGCGCGTGTCATTGTAACTGAGTGGCTGAGATCACTTACTCCCCCCGTTTACGTTTCAACATTTTCATTTCCCATCCGTCCACCCAACCACTTTCACCGGCGTTTTCGTCTCTCTTGCGATAAGCGGCAAACAGATTTTAATCAAAGCACCGCCTTACAAACTAATAAACCAGGCTAAAATATTTGTTTTTTACAAAAAGACACAGAATTTGTTGAAATACTGTAATTTCACCAATAGGGCCAGTGTGTGTTGTAACGTTGCTGTTCTGTTCTTCAACAAAGAAGTATCAAAAGTGAACGGTGAGACCTGTGTTGAAATTCATCAGGTTATGGGCCCAGAGGACGCTAAAAAGGCTGTTTTCACTGTATTTTGTTGATTAAACAGCGTTGTGAGTTTTCACAATGGAAGATAAGCTGTTTATAGACAAGCTGAGCGGACCGGAAAATTGGGCTACATGGAAGTTTCAGATTTAGCACTTGTTGAAGGCTAAAGGTCTGTGGGGCATGCTAACGGAGACGGAGACGCTAGCCGCGGATTCTAACGCACAAGCACAAGCGGAGTTTAGTAAACGGAGAGAGAAAGCATTCTCCATGCTAGTGCTGAACGTGAGTACACCCCAGCTGTACCTGGTAACAAGCTGCCAGACTCCCGAAGAAGCGTGGACTATGCTTAAAGGCCATTTTGAGAGAGATACATTGGCGAATAAACTGTTCCTAAAGAAAAAATATCTACGATGTGAAATGAAGGAAGGATGTCAATTAACTGAAATTAACTGAGCATCTAAAGCAAATGAAGGAATTGACTGATCAGCTATCGGCTATAGGAGCTGATATTAAAGAAGAAGATCAGATCGTAACACTTTTGGGTAGTTTGCCACCTAGTTATGCTACCATTGTCACTTTATTAGAAACTAAGATGGACAATCTGACGCTGCAGTTTGTTCAACAAGTTTTAATAAATGAAGAGCAAAAGCGGGTTAATGCACATGAAAGTTACAGTTGAGCTACTTCAGGTGGTTCATCAGCGATGTCATCTCAGTGTTGGGGAACTGTCCCAGACAACTCCAGGACAGGAGGAGCAGAAAGACCAACCACGTGGCAGTGTTACAAATGTGGAAAAGAAGGTCACATTAAACGGGACTGTCCAAGTTTGAAATATGAAGCAAAAAGGAAAACTCATAAGGCAAAAAGCATGATGTGTGAAGATGCAGAAGGTGGAAGTGCCTTTGTCAGCAAAGAGGCAAATCCAACTGACTCACCACAACAGGTCGAATGGTTGATAGATTCAGGAGCATCAAAGCACATGACATTTGATAATAACATTCTTCAAAATTACCAAGAGGTGACGGAAGAACAGTCTGTGAAGCTCTGTGATGGCAGGGTGGTTGATGCCCTAGGAATGGGAAACGTAAAGTTGAAAATGACTTTCAAAACAAGTGATGCAAAAAGTGCCACAATGTATAATGTTCCAAAGCTGTCAGGGAATTTATTTTCAGTGGGAGCAGCTGTCAGGAAAGGCAACACAGTGCAGTTCAGAAAGTCTCACTGTTACATACGTGGAAGAAATGGAACCCTCCAAGGAATGGGAACACAAAGAGCTGATGGACTTTATCAGCTGGATGTGAAGAGGGACGTACCTGTTTGTCATAGTGCATCACTAGCAACCAGCTTATGGCACCAGCGGTCGGCTCACACTACCAAGCTTAAAGAACTGAAAGATCTGGTGAACGGAGTGGACTTCTCCACAGAAACAGATGTTTCTTTCTGTGAGGCATGTGTGGAAGGTAAACTGTCTAAACATACATACAAGTCAATTGGAGGAATTCATTCCAAACACAGAATGCAGCTGATTCATAGTGACGTCTGTGGTCCCATGCAGACTGAATCTATTGGTGGAGCTAAATATTTTGTGACTTTTATTGACGATTGCTCTAGATGCTGCAAAGTGTATTTCCTGAAACACAAGAACGAGGTGTTAAACACATTCAAAGAATTTGAAAGAACATTTACAAATGAGTGTGGACAAGCTGTTAAAAGACTCAGAACAGACAATGGGGGTCATTACACATCAAGAGAGTTTCAAGAATATTTGAAAGGTCAAGGCATCCAACATGAAGTGACTGTACCTCACTCACCACAGCAAAATGGTGTTGCAGAGAGAAAAACAGGACATTAGTTGAAGCAGCTAGAAGTATGCTGTCACATGCTAAGTTGCTAAAAATGTACTGGGCGGAAGCTGTAGCCACAGCAGCTTACATTCAGAACAGACTGCCTACATCTGTACTGAAGCAAGAGACACCCTATGAGAGATGGTGTGGAAAAAAACCTGACATGAGTCACATGAGGGTTTTTGGATGCATTGCTTATGCACATATTCCAGGTGAGAAGAGACAGAAACTGGACAAGAAGGCTATGAAGCTACGTTTTTTAGGCTATGCAAGCAACACTAAGGGTTATCGAGAAAAGGAGGGTTTTAATCCGCCGGGATGTTGTTTTCAATGAAACAAACTTTGACTGGAAACAGAAAGCAGAAGAGTCTCATCTTGAGAATGAGGTAACTGTGGACACAAATGAGAATGAAACACATGAAGTCACTGCTGACGACACAGTCAGAAGAAGCGGCAGAATAAGAAAGGCTCCAAAGCCCAAATTTGGATTCGACGAGTTTGCTGAAACAGTCGTCGTTGATCATCATGCAACTATGTGTTGTGTGACAGAGCCACTCACAATGACAGAAGCTCTGAAAAGTCCTAATGCAAAGGAATGGCAGGAAGCAGCTGATCTGGAATATGAGTCGCTGCTGGAAAATGTGACATGGGATCTAGTGGATTTACCAAAAGATAGAAAAGCTGTAGGTTCAAGATGGGTGTTCAAAGTCAAGCATCATAGTGATGGACAAGTGGAGAGATACAAGTGTAGACTTGTTGCCAAAGGCTACTCACAGTTGTATGGTACTGACTATGATGAGACATTTTCACCAGTGGTGCGTTTCAGCTCCATTCGTGTACTACTAGCTTTTGCAAACCAAAACAATCTGCATGTAAATCAGATGGATGTTGTAACTGCATTTCTAAATGGACATTTGGAAGAAGAAATCTATATGGAGCAACCAGAGGGATACATACAACCAGGACAGGAAAACCTGGTGTGCAAACTAAAAAAATCAATCTATGGACTGAAGCAATCTCCTCGTTGCTGGAGCAAAGCCTTCACAGAGTTCATGATGGAACTCGGTTTCAAACAGAGCACATCAGATCCCTGTGTGTTTGTGAGATCAAGACATGAGCTTGAGATACTTGCAGTTTACGTGGATGATCTCATTCTGATAACAGAGTCGACTGAAAGCATGAACGAACTGAAAGCAGCGCTCAAGAAGCGCTACAAGATGAAAGACATGGGTGAGTTGTCCTACATCCTGGGCATCTCTGTGGTTCTCTGTGGAGAAGAACTGTGTCTTCCTACATCATAAAAACTATATTGAAGCCATGCTTAAGAAATATGGGATGAAAATTGCTAATCCTGTAGCAACTCCTGCTGACACCAGTGTGAAACTGAAGAAGAATGATGGTGTTAGTAAACCAGTACACCAACAGAGCTATCAGTCAATGGTAGGAAGTCTGCTGTTTGCGTCAATAGCTACACGACCTGACATAGCTCAAGCTGTGAATGCTGTATCAAAATTCAATGCAGATCCCAATATTGCTCATCTGACTGCTGTGAAGAGGATATTTCGCTACTTGAAAGGGACAGTGAATCTTGCCCTGAAATATGAGCGGTCAGAGTCTGGATCCTTAGTTGGATTTTCAGATGCAGACTGGGCTGGTGACCAAGATGACCGACGCTCAACAACAGGCAACATGTTTCTACTGAGTGGAGGAGCAGTGAGCCGGCTAAGCAAGAAACAGGCGACAGTTGAATTATCAACGGCAGAAGCTGAGTATGTTGCACTTAGTCAAGCTGCTCAAGAAGGAGTTTGGCTGAGACGTTTACTATGTGATTTTGGAATGGAGGATACACTGACAGTGATCCTGGAAGACAACCAAAGTGCCATTGCAATCGCAAAAAATCCGGTGGATCACTCGAAGGCTAAACACATGGACATTCGATATCCCTACATACGTGAATGTGTGCAAAATGGACAAATGAAACTACAATACTGTCCAACACAGGATATGAAAGCAGACATTGTGACCAAACCGTTGACCAAACAGAGGTTTGAAATTCTCAGAGGACAGATTGGACTTTGTTTCATGTAAGAATAGTTGAATTTTTTTTTTTTTGACAGGTGAATGCTGAATATAACATATAATGTTCAGTAAAATCATTATATAGATAAGAAATGTAAAAAAAAGGGAAATAAGCTGGCTCCAGATGTCTGGAATTTAAGTTATTATTGTCTTTTGAAAAAGGGAGAGTAGCTTGTGAGAACGGGGGAGTGGTGCACTAGATGTAGCGAGAATTTGTTTTGACTCTGCTTGTCATTGTAACTGAGTGGCTGAAATCACTTATTATTAATATTTTTTAACAAAAACACACGGAATTGGATTTGAAACTGTTTTCTCGTTTAGAGAAAAACAAAAAACAAAAAAGTCGTTCTCGCTTTACCTCTGCTTTTAATTTTTAATCGAAGCTCATCCGTGGATGGATCGCGGGGCAGCAGTCTTAGCAGTGAGCTCCAGCAGCCGCTCGAATGAAACACGAGATCGAATGATATGTGATGTGTTTCGTACTCATGTGACTTGGATCTGAGTTCAACCAAGCTTTTGTTTGTCTTATGTTTGCTCACAGTTGCAAAGGCAAACTTCACATCCCTTCCCCCTCCTCCGTAGAGGCGACTAGACATGCTAATATGTTGCTACCACTCGATCAGCAGGTGAGAATTACTTCAGCTCCGGGACAAAGCTCCGTGGGAGACTGGGCAGCATCGGGCGGCGTGATCAGCTGCAGGTCTAAGACTCATTAATGCAGCAAGTAGTTTGTTCTGCATACGTTTACTCTGCAAGAGTAAACATATGTATTTATCGGAGCTTTCTGGTCTAATTTATTTGTAGCACTTTGACATTCGTTTAAAATATGCAGTGCATTTAAACTGAAAATACTATTATTATTATTTATTATCTTTATTGTAAACACAGTATTATTTGAACAATTTGGACTGGCGATGATTTGCGCTTCTTCCATAATAATCATGGATAATCAAGGAAGAAACTGCAGTTCATAGATGTTATTCAAGGACAGTTTGATAAAGATTCAGTGTGTTTTTCAACTGAACTGTCAGCCAAGGTAAGTGTATTTTCAAAAGAATGCGCCTGTCAACAGAGAAGCCATCAACCCTATTCAGTTGCTCTTCAGTCGCTGCTGCCGTCTCCTCCCCAGTTCACACACCTAAATTGTCCGAACTAATGAATGCGTTTCCAAATTGACTGGTGATGCCGCAATGGTTGCTCTCAGTTACAGCAGCTGTTTGAAGCAGGGAAAAGCAATTTAGCTGTCCTTGTCGATGCCTTGACAATGTTTTATCGTCTGTAAACGATCTGAACAGTTTTTATAGTTTTACAAGGCGTAATATGACGGTTACGTTTGATCGTTTCTCGTATTCCATATAAAAGAGAACGAGGACTGAATAGGTATGCTGTTAATTGCTATGATCTTCTGTCAATAAAATATAAACGTTAAACCTCTGGACCCTGACTTTTATGTCTTCTTTGAATTAAAAAACAAATGTTGAATGTTCTCAAATAAAATAATAAATATATAATATATAATAATAATATTGCCGCCCTCTGCAGCTCCCAGTGTTTTTTTTTTTCATTGAAAACGTGGGTGTTACCGGTGGCCGACCCCTGGTCTAGAATATTCACTTTTTTAAATTGTAGTAGTGTAACCTTAGTTAGTATTCCTTTTTATTTTTTATTTTTATTTTATGTTGGGGAAACGTGGCATTTCAGCTACTGTGATTTTATTCGTAATTAACATTAATTCCTACCTGCCCTTGTTGACGAGGGACAGAAAAAGGTGACGCGCGTTGGGTAAGAGTGGCGTAAAGAAGAAAGTGTCATGTGCTGTACTGTCTTGCCGTGTGGTGCATTAAAGAAGAATACCACGTAAAGAAAATTGTAGCCCATACCAACAGCAAGAAATCAGGGTTACAGTAGCTTGTCTGCCACAAATCGAACGCTGCACGCGGGAGGGCGCACTGTTCAGCTTCTTATTTTTGATTTTAAACTGCCATATTTTGCCATAACTTACTTACATAACTTTACTAAATACTGTAATTGTCCGCCACAGGCGACCAGCGGTTCGTAGTCTTGGGGATCCATGCACTATATGTTGACGGTGTTACTGTATCTCGTGGGTCAAATGATAATGATGAGATGCTGTTTCTGAAATAGAAAATTGAAAGAGTGCTCCCACTGAGACTCGAACCCGGGACAAAAAACTTTACAGTTTTTAGGCCCGCTAAGACTTGAAAAGTGGCTGTTCTACAAGAAGCTATATGACATAGTCAACTACAATGTTTTAGGACCAAAAGCAGGAGTCAATCGCCACCTACAGGCCAAAAGGACAACAGGGCGCTGACGTGGCGCATTCGGAAGCAAAGCACGGTGGGGGTAGACACTTTTAACAGCTGCCACTGTATGCATATTACTGATCCATCCATCCATTTTCCAAGCCACTTATTCCGAGCTGCTCCTTCAGCACCAAACTGATATACACCCACAGTGCAGGAAGGAGCACTACCGCTGGTCGTTCCTCCCCACAGCCATCAGACTGTACAACATATTACTGCAGTGACACACAAGAGTACTGTACCTACAAAATATATTCCATTCCACTTGTTGTTGTTTGTTGTCTGTTGCGTCTGCTGTTCTGTCGTTGTTTTTATTCTCAGTGGTATACACTGGTTATATTTTCATTGTCCTGCAATATGAAGATTTTACTTTATTTACTAATAATAACTTAACTTGTTCAGAGTCAGAGTAACCTATGGGTCATTGCGATCTGAGTAAATTTTAAGAGTTTGGTTTCTCCACCAACTTAAACGCTGCTATAACGAGAGAACGACTTATTTTTTCGTTCCCTCCTTTTTTCTCGAAACAAAAAATCAGCTTTAAATTCAACTCCGTGCCTTGTGTCGACAAAACAACAAAACTTGAATTCCGTTTGTCAAGACACACGGAGAAGGACCCAAATGCACAGCGCAGACGAGGTATGGTTAATCAGCAACGTTTATTGTCCAGGGGTAGTAGGGCGGTCCAGGTCATACATGGTAAGGCTCAGCACAACGGCACAAAAGAGGCAGGCAGGATCAGGTCCAGGAAACATGCAGGGGTTTGGTGCACGGTAAAACACGGCAGAGGTACAGACGAGGGCTAGACAAACTCACAGTTCAGACAGTCAGGTAAATGTCAATATCCAAGCGAAGGTACAGAGGAGGGTCAGGCAGGAATCGATGGTCAAAAGCAGGCAAGATCGGCAACAAGAAACAATAAGGCTAGAACGCTGGATAGTAGTATAATGACTAGACAATCTGGCAAGTTACAAGGGTGAGAGGTGGCGCTTAAATACAAAGGACTAATGAAGTGCAGGTGTGGATAATGAGGACCGGTACTGAGAGGGAACAGCTGTGACATCGGGTAAACAGGAAGTAAAGCGAGAACAGAAACAGAAACCGGGAGTGCTACCAAAATAAAACAGGAAATGAAAACTGTAACCAAAACATGACATGGATGACCAAGTGAGTCCTTACAAAATAAAAGCAGAGCGGAACCGGATCGTGACAGTACCCCTCCCCCTAGGGCCTCTACCACGGCGCCCACGGAGGCCCCTCCCCCCAAACCAGGGCGGGCGGAGGGCGGTCTCAGGAGGAGGGACCGAATCCCTCCCCGACAAGACAACCAAGCAGGGTGGGCGGAGGGAGGACCGGAGGAGGGTCCAAACAAGAGTCCACAGAAACCCGAGCAGAGAGTCTACAGAGTTCATCCCCAAAGGCCCCATGGGGCCCAGAAGCCCCCTCTTCTGGAGGGTGGCAGCAGGGAAGTCCGCCACGACGGCTTGCGGGGTCCGGAAGGGCGGAACCGAGTCCAGCCCCCTTCCGACGGAAATGCTCTGGGGATCCCCAGATCGTGGTGGCCGACGACGGCAGAGGCCGCGCCACTGTCGTGGCAGGAGGGGACGCTCCCCAGGTGAGCGGCCCCAACGACGGCAGACGTCGCCGCAGGAGGCAGCGCCACCCCAACGGCAGGAGGCGACGAGGGCGAGGCCACCAGTACGGCAGACGGACCGGAGGCGAGGATAGACATGGAGGCGAGGCCGGAACCAGACACGAGGAAAGGCGTGGAGACGAGCCCGGAACCAGAGCCGAAGCAGGGACCAGAGACGAGGACAGACGTGGAGACGGGGCCGGAACCAGAGACAAAGCAGGGACCAGAGACGAGGGCAGACGTGGAGACGTGGCTGGACCCGGACCACCAGGAACCGAGACGAGCGTGGCCGGAACCAAGCCACCAGGAGCTGAGACGAGCCTGGCCAGGACCAAGCCACCAAGAGCTGAGGAAGATGCGGCCGAAGCCGCGCCGCCGGGAACCGATGCAGGTGCGGCCGGAGCCGAGCCGCCAGGAACCGATGCAGATGCGTCCGGAGCCGAGCCACCAGGAACCGATGCAGATGCGGCCGGAGCCGAGCCGCCAGGAACAGATGCAGATGCGGCCGAAGCCGAGTCGCCAGGAACCGAGATGAGCGTGACCGGGACCGGTCCACCGGGGGCTGATGCGTCGCAGGAACCTCTGGCACCTCCCCGAACGGCTCCTGTGCACAAAGGGACAATGGCGAAAGTCTCTGCAGGACCACCAGGCGCTGCAGCAGGAACGACCCCCTCCTGGAGGTCGGCAGGAACTGCGGCAGGTACTGCGACAGGAACTGCAGCCGGCGCGACCTCCTCCTGGAGGTCGGCGGGGACTGCAACAGGAACAGCAACCGGCGCGACCTCCTCCTGGAGGTCGGCGGGGACTGCGACAGGAACAGCAACAGACGCGACCTACTCCTGCGAGGTCGGCTGGGACTGCGGCAGGAACTCCGAGGCCGACAGGAACAGGGACTGGAACGACCTCTACAGGGCCGACAGGAACAGGGACTGGAACGACCTCTACAGGGCCGACAGGAACTAGAACGGCGTCCTTACTGGAGCCGACAGGAACAGGAACGGCCTCTACCGAGCCAACAGGAACTGGAACGGCGTCCTTACCGGAGCCGACAAGAACAGGAACGACCCCTTTTGGGTCGAAGGGGACTGGAGCGGCGTCCTCACTGGAGCCGGCATGGCTGCTTGCAGCTGCCGAGCTCGACGGAGTAGACATCGGGCCTGATTGGGTGTGACTAGCACTTGTTTGACGGGTGGTGCTCTCTGGCTGGGACAAGGCCTGAGCGTGACTTGACTGGACTGGAACCTGAACGTGTCTCGACTGGACTGGGACCTGGACGTGACTCGACTGGACTGGGACCTGGACTTGACTCGACTGGACTGGGACCTGGACTTGACTCGACTGGACTGGGACCTGGACGTGACTCGACTGGACTGGGACCTGGACGTGACTCGACTGAGCTGGGACGTGACCGGATTGAGCTGGACTCTGGATGCGACAAGGCTAAGCTGGAGCCTGAACATGGCTTGACTGAACTGGGGCTAGAGCCTGAACGGAGCTCGACTGAACTGGGGCTAGAGCCTGAACAGAGCACGACTGAACTGGGGCTAGAGCCTGAACAGAGCATGACTGAACTGGGGTGGAGTCTGAGCAGAGCACGACTGAACTGGGGCTGGGGCCTGAGCAGAGCACGACTGGACTGGGGCTGGGGCCTGAGTGTGACAGGGCTGCACTGGAACCTGAGCGTGGCAGGGCTGCACTGGAACCTGAGCGTGGCAAGACTGACCTGGCTGAGACGCAGGAGCTGGTGTGGCTGCTGGCTGCAGGCCTGGGAGTTGCAGGGCCTCACGCGGGGCAGGTTCCCTCAGGATGAGTTCCTCCCTTGTGCCCTGGTCTGCTGCTGAATCAGCAGTGTTCATCAGGTGGCCAACGAGGAACGCAACCGGTGGAGAACAGTGGAGGTGGATCCACTGTGCGACGCTATCTGGGATGCCTGCAATTGACATGACACAGTCAGTAGGGGAACCAAGGGAATCCTCTGCCGGGGAGGAGAGCTGCTCGACCACCGCAACCAAGGTCTCTGGACCCTGGACCCCGGAACCGTGCTGGGTCCAGGGTTGACGTCGTCTGGAGCGCTTGCGGCTGACCGTCGTCTTAGGCGCCGAGAGCGGCGGAGGCTGGGTCTCTGTAGCTGGGTCCGAGTGGCGAACAGAGGCGGCGGCGCTTGGAGCTTGGGTTCCGGTCATCCAGTACTTTGGATGCTGCCTCTGGGGGGCCAGTGGACAAGACCTTCACTGCTGGACCACTCGGGGAACTGGTGGTCCCCCAAAGTTCCTCATACCTAGCCACATACACATACACATACATTCAGGGCCGGGAGGTGGGCTCTTTCACTGGAGCCTGAGGGTGAAGCCAGCTGTGGCCCAGGAGGTGCTGCGGGCCCTGCTTGGGCCCACATGGGCGGCAGGCCAGAGACCTACCCTCCCCATGAATGAAAACAAATGAATGGTGTGGGTGTGAGAATGTATCTGAGAGTGCATGGGTTCACGTATGATTGACAGGTTTTTTGTGAGCGAGTTTGTGGTAGTGTGTGTTGATGTGGGTGTGGGTTTGCGTATGTGTCTGTGTAAGTACTTATGCGTGTGGTGCGGTTGGTTTGTTGGGGGGTCCTGTTTTGCACCTGGGGTATGTGGATCCACTGCCTGGGCGGTCTCTTTTCTGCCGCCCCGCCACCAATTGCCAGCCTGGGCCCGATATGGTAGGATAAGATAAGATAAGAAAGCCTTTAATAGTCTCGCAGTGGGGAAATTACTTATCACAACAGCAGTACAGATAAGCGAGAATACAGAACAGTTTTTGTTATGTACAAGTTGGAATGAGTATGAGGTCATTGCAGGTCATTGCAGGGTTATTGCACAGTAATAAGTATAAAATTTGTACCGGTAAAAATATAAATGATTATTTACAGATTCACAAATGTTGAGCAGAGCAGGTCGCTATATATGCTATATATATGAGTGACTGTAGTGGGACGTGGTCAACAGTTCTGATTGTACAGTCTGACAGCAGCAGCTCGTTCTCTACCACCTTGGGAGGTGTTTCCCACTTTGACCTTGGGGTTTCCAGTCCATACTCCGCGCAGATGATCCTGTATACTATGCCAGCCACTTGGTTATGGCGTTCCATGTATGCTTTGCCTGCCAGCATCTTACACCCTGCAGTTATGTGCTGGACCTTCTCTGGGGCCTCTTTGCACACACCTTGGGTAGATCTGGGCCTCTATGGTGCTCAGGGCCTGGTGCTCTCTCTGGTGCTCAGGGCCTGCTCCTGTGCAGCCAGGATGAGTGCCTCTGTGCTGTCCTTCAGCCCAGCCCTTTCAAGCCATTGGTAGGATTTGTTGAGATCAGCCACTTCAGTTATGTTCCGGTGGGACATCCCGTGCTTGTCCTCCCATGATGGTCCCTCTTCCAGCATCTCATCCTCTGTTCTCCACTGCCTGAGACATTCACTCAGCACGTCATCTGTCGGGGCCCTATCCTTGATGTACTTATGGATCTTGAATGTTTCATCCTGGATAGTCCATCCTGGATATGAGGTAGGCGGTAGCTTGAAGGGTCTTGCCCAAGGACCCACACTGGATGCCTATTTGCCCTAACGGGGATTCGAACCGGGAACCCCCCGCATGCAAGTCCTGTGACTTTACCGATTGAGCTATCCAGCGAGCATATAAATATATATTTAGCTAGGATTGTATTTGAGTGTATAAATAAATATGTTGTATGCATGTATATGATAGGATATGATATGATTTGGATGTAACACACTAAAACTGATAAGGCACATGGGGTAGATCTATACTTCTTCCTACTCCCTTTTTTAACATTTTGTTTATTGGCCTTTTGTTTGCAATTGCATTTTTGTTTGCTGCCTAATGTATGTGTATGTGATCTGTTTGTATGTTAATGTAATGTTTGTGTTTCCATGCAGATTCTGGGTTATGCCGACTACGCCTTCACGTCCATCTTCACAGTGGAGATCCTGTTAAAGGTAAAATTCAGCTTCAATTCAGAATAAGTCTGTTGTTCAGACAGTTGATCTGGTTGCTAACCTCTTCATTTGTCTCTGGTACAGATGACAGTCCATGGAGCCTTCCTCCACCAGGGCTCCTTCTGCAGGAACTGGTTTAACCTGCTGGATCTACTGGTCGTCAGCGTCTCACTTGTTTCCTTCTTCCTGCAGTTAGTATTCCGCATATACAAATATATTATTAACGGTTACAAACATAAGCAGCGGGCACAAACACTGGAGGAATATCTACATGTCGAATAACTAATGAGAAGAAAA
Source organism: Betta splendens (assembly GCF_900634795.4). Classification (NCBI taxonomy): domain Eukaryota; kingdom Metazoa; phylum Chordata; class Actinopteri; order Anabantiformes; family Osphronemidae; genus Betta; species Betta splendens. The sequence continues at coordinate 342,240 of NC_040887.2, read as the reverse complement.
AAATAAAATAAAACTTAGTAACAGGGTTGGAGACGACTAATAGTAAAATGTTTAGAAGACAAAGTATTAATCTGTAGAATGGGAGTATAAACTCCCATTCTACTCTAGCAGCAGTTTGGCACATAGAGGTTGTCTTTATGTATGAAATGATCACATGACGTCCAAATCGTTTTAACTACAGATGGGGTTGATATGTATAAATGTACAAGGAGGCTGCACCTACTGCTTGTATCCTACAGGAATCTGCTCGAATAAGCCTTAGGACAGGTTTTCAAGAAAGAATTAGAAAGGTTGGGGTTCGATATTATTCTACTTCTTTAATGAGTGCACTGTAGATGTTCCACATCACACACACAAATCACAGCTTAAATCAAACTGATCTATTTCAGTATCCAGTCAGAGAGAAATTAGTTGAACTGGCATCAGCCGTGAATACGTGTTGCAGGTAGCTTCTACATTCCTCTCGCATTGTGTCTGCAGCTCCAGTGCCATCTCAGTGGTGAAAATCCTCCGAGTGCTCCGTGTACTCCGACCTCTGAGGGCCATTAACAGAGCCAAAGGCCTCAAAGTAAGCCACATCTGTGTCTTCAATTGTCCTGACTAATTCAAGATGTAATGATCCTGGTAGTTCTGGACGAGGAGTCCAAACCACCAGCTGTGGGTCCTGACAGAGTTCTAGGTGGTTTCTTTCAGGACCTGATGGTCTTGGCCTGGAACTAAAAAATTGTCTTGATTAGGAAACATCTGCCTGAACCTGCTTGTGTTTGTATTCACTGATATGAAGTCTGGACCAGGAAATCGTTAACCTCAGCCTGTCTCTTGCTGATCCCCAGTCCTGTCCCTGTTCTCTCTCTCAAAAGTTTGACACGGGGAGAAAAGAGGCAGGTTGGCAGGGAAATATTTGGACTACCCAGCCTTGGGTAATATCTATCATACTTGGTCTGCTCAACATATAGGCCAGCTAAACCTGCAGCACATGGCCAGTCTAACAAAAGGAGTACCCAAACACATGACCCACATGAAAAATAGTTATTAGATAAATGATTCAATAGACATGAATGAAAAGTAAGTGTCACAAACTGACAATGGAGAAAGGACCCAAATGCAAAGCGTTGACTTGAGTATGACAAGGTTTATTAGCAAGGTCAGGCAGGCAGAGGTCATACACGGTGGAGTAGCAATCAGGATCCGACAAGGAGCAGGCAGAGACAGTACAGGATGGTCATAGACTAGGCAAGAGCAGGGTCGAGGACAAAGCAAGGTCAGTAACTTAAGGCAAGAGGTCAAGGAATGCTGGAATGCTAGTGAGGAATCAACGTAGACAATCTGGCAGGGAACTATGGCTAGAGGTGGAGCTTGAATACCAAATGATCTGATTACAGATGAGATGCAGGTGGTGATAACAGGAAGTAAAGCTGGGTAGACTGGGTGTGGGCTAAACAGGAAATGATAACAAAATAAAACCGGACATGACTAGACAAACGTAACTAAGAAACATGAATCGTGACAGTAACAGTAAGAGGAACCATGAGACCAAACATCATGGCAAGCGGGACACACTTTTCAGGACAGGACCACACAGGCCAAAAGAAACAATGAGAGAAAAACTGAACTAACAGAAAAACACATCGGTGAAGATTCTCAGTCATCCATGTGAAATTTTCTCACAAAGTTGTACATTGGTGAAACTCACCAGCAACTACACAGGAGGATGGCCTAGCACAGACGAACAACATATACAGGCCCAGTTTCAGCAGTGGATCTCCATCTGAATAACAAAGGCCACTCATTTAAAGACATTCTGGACAGAGCAGACGAGAGGGGTGAGGGTAGCGTTACAGGTACAAATATAGTCAAAATCTTTCATCTCAGAAGATCAAGAACACAAATCCAAATCCAACAGAAAGGCCACACTTCTGTAAAAGAGGGGTGTCAAAGTGATGCCGACGAGGGCCACTGCTCTGCTGCTTTTCCACCTCTCCCTGCCCCAGCTCCTACTGATTACCTTGACCAGGTGTGTTCAGTCAATAAAAAGTTAGAGATGCTAAATTAACACTTCCTATCTTGTAGTACAGTTCTCATTTACAATGTCTGTGGAGAAATATTAACCTACCTGTTGTCACGATCACATGGAGGAGGACCTAAACGCACAGCACAAACAGGACGTGATCTTACAGATGGAGCGGTTCATTTTCGCTGATTTCAGTCGACTGTCAGTCACCTTTCTGACGCTGATCACACACTTATCACACCCTTATCAGCCGACTGTCAGCAGCCCCTCCCCCCCCCTTGGTCTGTCCGGGGAAGGTGTTAAAAATGTTAATGAGGCCACCCCCATTTTAGCACCAAAGATGCAATTCCAGGGTAAAACCAAAAGGTGGAGCTTTAGTATCTGACCCGTAGAGTTAGGGTCAAACAGCAAGTATAGGCACAGTTCTGAGAACAGGACATAGATCTGATAATGTCAGTTCTACACTGTTTGCTAGGGCAGACAGACAAACAGACAGACAGACAGTAGTCTGTCTAAACGGTCAACTAAAAAGTTGAGAAAACTCGAAAAGTTGACTTCATTTCAGAATTGAATGTTGTACTAACTTTTTTTTTAATCATAGATAAGCATCGGCAGCTCACGCTGCCAAACTACCTTCTGGAGGTTTATCAGTTACTGGCTGTATTAGGTTGAGTTGGACTTCACAAAAGTACCTAATGAAATTATTAAATTCTCATTCTATATATTATTCTTATTCACTTGAATGTAGTGTGTGTCAGTCTGCCTGCTTCAGGAGCTGTTTTAAATTAAAAAAAGAACATTTCAATGTTCTAATCAAGCTTAGATGAACATAACAATAGAGAGCCTCTTTTCAGACAGAACGACCAATCCACAGCACTAGTTAGACTGGTTTCACACCACCCCCTTCTCCCCAAAGCACCAGAGTCCTGCAGTGTTGTTACCTGATGTGATGTAACCAGATACATTTGTGAACTACCTTATCCATCCATCACTTATAAGATAACTTTTATATCCTAAAGCCATAGACTTAACACTTTCTTTTTAAAAAGTTTTATTTACAGATTTTATAAACGTCCAGTTCATTTGACCATTTTCTAAACCAAGTTGTCTGAAAGTTGGGTCACTACATTCTTTTAGAGCAGAAATGTTTGTCAAGGAGCTTCTACATTATATGTCCTTCATGGGGACATGGTCTTCACACCATCTTACAGTCCTTTGTTCAACTGATGAGCCAGTTCTTTACAAGTGTGAAGTGAAGCCTATTGTAAATAGAGGATAGTGCCTAACTTTACTCAGACTGAAGGTTCCTGCACTCTTGGTAATGTTTCTGCTTTAAAAAAAGTCTGTAAGTTAACTTTAAAATTATTGAGCAGTCACAATCAGCTGATTGCGGTGACATTTGGCAGTAAAAGGTGACTGAAATGACACAGAACTGAAAGGCATAACTCATAACACATATGTATGCAGGTCTCTGTATTTTGTTTCACTTGAATTTGTGTGGTAAACAAAAGACATCAGAGGCAAGTTTACACCAGGAGTCTCTAGCTGGGAGCTTCTGTGCCTTAACCACTAGGCTGTTGGTCCTCTGAGGGAGACCTACTGTATAGACAGTAACTAAATTCCTTCATACAGCATTATGTTAACAGAGCCTTGATTTGAGTAGAACCTTTAAAGTTATGGATCCATGAAGAATTTTCTTTTTAAGCAGTTCACAAATATATTTGATTTTTATGCCTCAGGTGAAGTTGTGTGGAAGTTGAGTCATGTCAACTCTTTCAGTCTGGTGTGCTTCTTGGGGGAGGGTTCATCACACCTACTCACTTTTGTGTCTTTTGTTCACGTAACGAGCTACTTCTTTGCAAGTGTGAAGTGAAGCCAAACTGGAAGATGACATGGAACTTCCCTCAGACTAAGGAAGCTTTTGGTATTTGTCAAAAAATGCCAGTAAATTTAGAGCTAAACATTACAATACAGTAATACAAACAATACAGTATAATTAAAACAAATAAAATATCCATGTGGATGTTGACTGAATGTTTGACTAAAGGTCATTGTATTCATAACACCTGTAATTTTCTACTTGCTTAGACATAAATAACTTTATATTCAGTTACAAACTACTTTACATTTAAGACGCTCATTTCTGTTCACTTCTAATCTGCCTGTGGGCCTGGATTACACATCACTGCTCCACCTGGTGCATGAATGTGCAATTGCAGGTCATTTCTTAAAAAAGGTTTAGGGGGCGTTAACAAGGCAGCCACGCATTAAGTACATCACAGTGGGGGGTCATGACTGGTGTAGGGGGGCTTGGTGGAATGGTACCTAAGTCATGCTAATGTCATGACAAGATCAGTGTGAAATCCTGCAGCAACGAGGCAACGAAAATTTGCCGCTCCATCTGTAGGTAATTATTATAGACGTTGTTGGACAGGCAAAGGTCAGTACACAGGTTAGCAATAATCCCAGTGACAGCACAGACAAGGAGTAGGCAAGAGTGGTTAGTCTCCAGGCAAGAATCAGACACAGAGGCAAAGTTCAATACAGTACCGACAGGGAGCAGGCAAGACGAGGTCAAAACACAAATCAAAACTTGGTACACGGTTGGACTTACAAGATGAGAACACTGGAGAGTCGAACAGGTAGGTGATCAAACTATCTGGCAAACAAGAGTGGTGAGTATTGGTGCTTAAATGCCAGAGAGTAATTACTGATCGGAAACAGCTGGTGATCACATGACTGAAAAGCAAAGGTGAACTAAACAGGAACTTAGCAAAATAAAACAGGAAACCACAAACAGGCAAACATAATGGTAACAATGCTAAGGCATGACATCTGTGAATAGTTTACAAAGAGGCACACGTTGGCTGGTATCAGCCTGTCTGCTCAATTTATTTATAATTTATAAGGTTTTAATGTTTCTCCATGACACTAATGCACTCTAATGGCATATCTGCCTAATGAAACCCTGTTATTCTGTTATCTCTAATTATTTCTTTCCACTTGGTATACCTCTTTGGTTTTCTGCGTTATCTGTCTTGGTGTCAACTGGATTTTTTCTTTTCCATAGAAATGTAGAGACCCTGACAGGACATAGAGACAGACTAACAGAGGAACATACAGTTCAAGCAGAGTAACAGATAAGCAGAGTAATTGACCAACAGATCATCGGACCAACAGACTGACGAACCATGAGACCAGTGGACGAACATAGTAACAGACCAGCAAACCAACAGACCGACGAACCAATGGATCAACAAAGCAGCGGACCAATGGACCAACAGATCATCAAACCAACAAATTAACCATTAATATGACGTGTGACTGAGTGCTTATCATGACTATGGCAGACAGGTGCAGATCAGGTACAGTAACCTGAAACAGGAAACAAGGAAGGAACTTCACAATACAGAAGATGAGAGAGTAACCAAACTAGACTTCTCTGTGATCCTGGACGAAAGGCAACACATGTCAGGAATAATGAATTGCCACATAATGGAATGGCTGAAAGTCATCAGTCAGGAACATTGCCTTACAGACTTGACATAGCTCATCATTACCTAGTGACCTCCTCCAGACTATTGGCGTTACAGAAACAATCATTTGTAAAAAACTGTAAGTATACGTGTATTAATGAGTGTGTGTTTTTTAGCACGTGGTCCAGTGTGTGTTTGTGGCCATCAGAACCATCGGAAACATCATGATCGTCACCACTCTGCTGCAGTTTATGTTCGCCTGTATTGGAGTTCAGCTGTTCAAGGTGACACTGGTTCTGTTTTCAATGTAAACCCCAGTAAACACGCCACCGGTCTGAACTCTGTGTGTGTGTGTGTGTGTGTGTGTGTGTGTGTGTGTGTGTGTGTGTGTGTGTGTGTGTGTGTGTGTGTGTGTGTGTGTTTTGTGTCGCAGGGTAAATTCTATCGTTGTACAGATGAAGCCAAACACACTCCTGAACAGTGCAAGTGAGTCTTTATCTCCTCAGTGTAGATGCAGGTGTTTGTTCAGCCACATAGATGTGACGTGTGTGTGTGTGTGTGTGTGTGTGTGTGTGTGTGTGTGTGTGTGTGTGTGTGTGTGTGTGTGTGTGTGTGTGTGTGTGTGTGTGTGTGTGTGTGTGTGTTTAGAGGCACCTTTGTTGTGTATAAAGATGGAGATGTGACTCATCCAATGGTGCGAGAGAGGATCTGGCAGAACAGCGACTTTAACTTTGATAATGTGCTGATGGGGATGATGGCGCTCTTCACTGTCTCTACTTTTGAGGGTTGGCCAGCGTGAGTATCCATCTCCCTACTAGAGCTGCACACTCTTCTCCTTCACTGACCCACTCCTCTCCCTCGCAGGCTGCTGTACAAAGCCATCGATGCCAACGGAGAAAACTCCGGTCCCATCTACAACTACCAGGTGGAAATTTCCATCTTCTTCATCGTGTACATAATCATCATTGCCTTCTTTATGATGAACATCTTCGTGGGTTTTGTCATCATCACCTTCAGAGAGCAGGGAGAGCAGGAGTACAAGAACTGTGAGCTGGACAAGAACCAGGTACAGAGTTTAGCACAGTGTGTTCAGACCAACGCTGGTGTCTAATAAAATCTGCATCTCCCTGTTTCAGCGCCAGTGTGTTGAGTACGCTCTAAAGGCCCAGCCGCTGAAGCTTTACATTCCAAAAAATCCGATCCAGTATAAGTTCTGGTCCATCATCAACTCCACAGGGTTTGAATATGTCATGTTCGTCCTGATTCTACTGAACACTGTTACTCTGGCCATCCAGGTGAATTACTATAGAAGAAGTGTGCTCTGGCTCCCACTGTGTTGACATACACAAGAAGGTGACATGTTTGTGTCTTTCAGCACTACGAACAGTCCAAAAGCTTTAGCTCCATCATGGACATCCTCAACATGGTGTTTACTGGACTCTTCACTGTGGAGATGCTGCTGAAACTGCTGGCTCTTAGACTCCGGGTGGGAAAACAGCTTTAGAACAAGTAGACACTATAAAGTTGTTTGTCCTTAGACCCTAACTGATTGTTGTTTGATGAATCCAGTGCAATTCCACAGAGAAAAGCAAGTTTTACAGCTTTCTTTAAGGGAATACATAAGTTTTCATTTGTTGTAATATCACTCATGAACGTTACTGTACAGTGGAAAGGTTCCGTTTTATTAAGAGATATGTATTAAATCCTTTATTTTTGGACTGGATGAAGTCTATATAAAATCACAATGGCCTGGTCCTTTATGGAACTGGATCCTGTTGCTGTGACGTTCGTTCATGTCTCAACTCTGTTTGAATCAGAATTTTTCTTTTCCTTCAGCATTACTTTGTTGATGCCTGGAACTCATTTGATGCTTTGATCGTGGTCGGCAGTGTGGTCGATATCGTTGTCACAGAGTTCAGCGTAAGTGCTTTTTACTTCTGGACAGGTGTCTGGAGCTATTATTATTATTATTATTATTATTATTATTATTATTATTATTATTATTATTATTATTATTATTATTAATAATAATAATAATAATAATAATAATAATAATAATAATGATAATAATGATAATAAATATTATTATTATTATTATTATTATTATTATTATTATTATTATTATTATTATTATTATTATTATTACAGGATAATAATAATAATAATAATAATAATAATAATAATAATAATAATAATAATAATAATAATAATAATAATAATAAAGGATAATAGGTTTTTCATTTGAAAATACCAGTGCTGATGGCTACAGGCCATAATCAGCTGACCGTAATCAACCGTAATCAGCTGATCAGAACATTGTGTCATCTTGATTCTCAGAGTGGAGAGGACAGCTCTCGTGTGTCCATCACCTTCTTCCGTCTCTTTAGAGTCATGCGATTGGTCAAGCTGTTGAGTAAAGGGGAGGGGATTCGTACGCTGCTGTGGACCTTCATCAAATCACTGCAGGTCAGGGGCGGGGTTAATGGGGGTGGGGGTGGGGGGGGGGGCGACGCTGCCTTACTCCAAGGGTTGGGGGAGGGAAGTCTAACCCCCTCCTTATCTGTGTTTAGGCTCTGCCGTACGTTGCTTTGCTCATTGCCATGATCTTCTTCATCTACGCCGTCATCGGCATGCAGGTGATCTGCTACTGTGTCATTCACATAATTCGAAATACACATTTCAATCTTTCTATTTACTTCAGTTTTACAGTGCTGAGCATTTTGAAATACAGAACAATACATCGGTAGAGTTCTGGAAAAACACAGCATCTAATTGAGTAGCACCAGGATAAAACCTCCAGCAGAGTCCTGGCATTAGCATCACCTACAATTCACCTGGACTGAGTCTCTTCGACCAGCTGTATTTTAAAATGAATGTTCTATGTCTGTCAGACGTTTGGGAAGATAGCAATGCAGGATCACACTCAGATCAACAGAAACAACAACTTCCAAACATTTCCTCAGGCGGTTCTCCTCCTCTTCAGGTCAGAGCCTGTTGTCACTTTGCAGGTCCTGATCCATTCTGTCTTAGTGTTACAAGCTGTGTGTCATTGCTGGTTGTGCACGTGCAGGTGTGCTACAGGTGAGGCGTGGCAGGAGATCATGTTGGCCAGTCTTCCAGGCAAACGTTGTGACCCAGAGTCAGACTACGAACCAGGAGAAGAGTTTAGCTGTGGCAGCAACTTTGCCATAGTTTACTTCATCAGTTTCTTCATGCTCTGTGCTTTCCTGGTCCGAACACGCAAACATGTACACGGAATTGACTGTTTATGGGTATTTCCTGTTTATTTAAACACAGATGTTTTTACTCCATCAGATTATCAATCTGTTTGTTGCTGTTATCATGGACAATTTTGACTATCTGACACGTGATTGGTCGATTCTGGGGCCACATCATCTGGATGAGTTTAAGAGGATCTGGTCTGAATATGACCCGGAGGCCAAGTATGACTCACATCTGTTGTACCTTGTGTTTGTGGAAGGTTTATTGACATGTGACTGCGACTGATGGTTCTCTCTTCTCCTAGGGGTCGTATTAAACATCTGGATGTCGTAGCTCTGCTCAGAAGGATTCAGCCTCCTCTTGGATTTGGGAAGCTCTGTCCTCACCGAGTGGCCTGTAAGGTGAGATTTGCTGCATTGTCACACTTGTGACTGGATGTTGTTGTTTAACAAAGCTGTGGTCTGATTATGCTGTTGCTCTGTCAGACAAGAAATTGTTCTGTCGCTTTATGTCTCAGCGTCTGGTAGCGATGAACATGCCTCTAAACTCTGATGGGATGGTGACCTTTAATGCCACACTCTTTGCTCTGGTTCGCACTGCTCTCAAGATCAAGACTGAAGGTACAAGACTCCAGCTTACAAACAATGCAGTAATACATAACAGTACTTCTCTCTAGGTTTGTATTTTGCAGGTGCCGGCAAAGTTGCAGGATCTAAGAACTGGAAATTTGAGAGTGGTGTGATGTTGTTGGTGCTACTCATCACATCTTCTCCTTTATACCAAACTCAGGAAACCCTGAGCAGGAGAATGAGGAGCTGAGGGTGATCATCAAGAAGATCTGGAAAAGAATGAAACCAAAACTCCTGGATGAGGTTATACCGCCACACGAAGGTACTGATACTACAATACATTGCCCTCATGCTGAAAGAATCACTGAGGTGAACAATACAATTTTCCTGTTTGTTCCTGCAGAGGAGAAGGTGACAGTTGGGAAATTTTATGCGACCTTCCTGATCCAAGATTACTTCAGGAAATTCAGGAAGAGGAAAGAGAGAGGAGGTCTGAAAGGAGAGCCCGACTCCACCAACCCCTCTGCCGTCCAGGTTCGTGCGTCACTCTCTCTATGTCTGTACATATAGCTGTGTGTGGTTCCCAAACTGAGCTTGCATTTCTATGGTAGCTCTGTAAAGCTGGCCTGAAGACTTTGCAGGACCTGGGTCCAGAGATGCGACTTGCTCTGAATGAGGACCTGGAAGAAGAGGAGGAGGCAATGGTGGAGGATGAAGAGCTGCTGGAGGTTCTACATTTTATCCTCCTTCACGTACCTGTGATTCAAATGACTAAAGCATTGTAATTGTCCTTTGAAATGAAAGTTAGATGTAAAAATGCTAAAGTTTGAAACTTCCTGCCTGTCCTGTTCTTAACTCTGCAGGATGAAAACGGGTTTGGACCTGACACAGAGCAACGAGGATCGTTACTGACACCTACTGGTAAACACAAACGTCACATGATGTTGTTCCCCTCACCGCAATTCTTCTTACTACGCTTAAACAAAGTCTGACATCATGTTTCTAGCTTAGCCATCCCTGCTTGATTCATGGCTTCATGTGAGATGACAGTCCCCAACTGTCCGCAGGTCCTGGTGGTGGTGACAGTGTGTCTAATGGAGGTCTGGTTCACCGGATCGGTTCTTTCACCAAGATGCAGAATGGCAGCCAACATGAGGAGCATCTTTGTCGTGGAGACAGCATGAGGTCATCTATCAACTACCATCAGCGCCACCCATCAGTGAAGAATGGTGCTCTGGACCACGGCCAGAAGAGGCCGTCATACCACCGTCGTGGAAGGTGGGTCCTTTCCTGACTGCTCCCTTACCTCAACCCAAGCCTGGTTCTGCTGGAGGTGGAGTTGCCTTCTTCACACTTTTCCTCCCTTGTGCAGGAGGGACTCAAGGGACAGATACTGGGGGAATGAGGACATGGAGGTTTCTGGGGAGCAGGGTTACTACAGCAGAGAGGAGGATGATGACAGCATCACCTCCAGAAACAGGCCAGTCTATCCATTCACAAATAACAAACCTTCACTTCACTACATGTATTTTTTGTGTATATGAAGTACTTTACTTCACTAGATTGTCTTATTGATTATTTAAACCATACTTGTGATTGCAGACATTACCCTGATGAAGCTCCTCTGTACAGAGATTACTATGATGGTCATGGGGGCTACGCTGAGGGCAGGAGGACCACACGGAGGCGTCTGCTTCCTGCCACCCCCACAGGTGAGAGGAGGCTGGAAGAGGCTATAGTTTCTATGGGGCATGATAGGTGTGTGGATAGGATTCCTGCTTGCTTCAGTGTGTGAGTGACAGTGTCACAGTGTCAAAGCACTTTGAGCGCTCGGTTTGACTGTGGTCTAACAGGTAGGAAGCCGTCCTTTAACATCCAGTGCCTGAGGAGACAGGGCAGCAGCGACGACCTGCCGATCCCAGGCACGTATCACCCGACGCTGCCGCTGCGCCGTGGACATGCACAGGTACAGCACACATATGTGGTGCATGTATTGGCTCTGAAGACACCTGCAGCAGTAGAGCGGGACGAGGCTCCTCCCTTTAATACGTCCCCTCCACAGGCGTTCAGCAGTTACGAGTCTCATCGTTCCTCCAGTCGTTCCTCCACGGCTTCCTCAGCTTCCTGGGCCAACCCTTGTCCCCGCCGTGGACGGCTCCTCTATGCCCCTCTCATTCTGGTGGAGGAGGAAGGCAGCCCCCCCTGGGGGAGAGGTCCTGAGGGGGAAGGCAAAAAGGGAGGAGCCGGAAGAGGTAAGAAGCCAGGTATTAACTCTGAGTCTTTGAAAGTCTTTGGTGGGTAATAGGGAGGCAGGACACTGGTCCAGTGTAGTGTGAACAACGTGTCATCCACCAGGTGTCACTGTGACTGCCGCCGCCCCTCGACCAGCCTGGTACGGAAGCCCAGCAGGGACGCCGGGTAGGAACCCTGACACACTGTGATGATTAGAGCACGCTCAGCACATTGGTCACACGTGTTGGTTGTGTGTGTTGTGCAGGGGCGCCTCCTCCGTACAGGGCCTACACCACCCTCAGGGTTCCGTCCCAGCTGGGAGCCCAGCTCAGCGAGAAGCGGGGATCGGCCGATAGTCTAGTGGAGGCGGTGAGGAAACACCAATGCTGGTGGATCAGCGGCTGGATCACAAACCCGCCACTGATCCTTCTTCTCTTTGCAGGTTCTAATCTCTGAGGGTCTGGGTCTATATGCCCGGGATCCGAAGTTTGTAGCGTTTGCCAAGAGGGAGATCGCTGATGCTTGTCACATGACGGTGGATGAGATGGAGTCAGCCGCCAGCGACCTGCTGGGCTCAGGAAGCCATGCTTTTCTGGGCACCATCGCCGCCGACCCGTCTGCACTCTACAGCGACGAGGAGCCAATGAAGACGGGCCGCGACGAGGAGGAGCTGGCGGACGAGATGACCTGTGTGACGTCATTCTGACACAAACAACGGGACCAGGACAAAGCCAGGACAACGTAGACCTGCTGTGGGCCACGTGACGTGTTCCCACTATGCATCACACTGTGTCTAAGTTTACAGTAGCTTTTAAGTGTAAGCTAAAGCATCTCTGCTGGGGTCGGACTCTCCAGTGTCTGTCCTTCACTTTGATTTTCATTTCATTTCAAAGGCGTATCTTTGTTGTTTTGGTTACAGTTTTGTTTCCAATTCCAACAGTTTGTAATTACAGTGTAATTTAAACAAGATGATATCCATCCATCCATCCATCCATCCATCCATCCATCCATCCATCCATCCATCCATCCATCCATCCATCCATCCATCCATCCATCCATGCTCTATCCATCCATGAGCCTATCCCAGCTATCAATGGGCGAGAGGCAGGGTACACCCTGGACAGATCGCCAGTCCATCACAGGGCCCAAGATGATAGTTTAAAGTACATTATCTGTTTCTAATCGCTTTAGAGTTTTTATACCACACCTTCTTGTGTCTTTTATTGTTGGGTTTGTTCTTCTGTCACATTGTATGTTCTTTGATTGTCGTACATTGAGCTGTTGTCTGCGATCAGACGACAAACTGTGAAACGGTTGAGTTTCATTTTTTAATGATGTTTTTATTAATTCACAGTTAAATTGCTAATGTTACTTTTTGTTTTTTTATTGTCTTTGATTTTAGTTTAGTTCTTTCATTTTATATTTCTCTACAGTTAAGGGCTTTTTACTGCAACCAGGATTTCACCCAAAGGTTCTCAAACCTCAAATAAACTAAAGCAAGATGGTGTTTGACTCCTTCACAGACTTTATACACTATTACACATTATACTAAGGTACATGAGAGTCAAAGTTAATTATCGCTGTAGACATGACGGTGGAGGAAGGTGACTAAACAGAGCAGCTCAGTGTGTAAAGGAGGTTCAGCTCTTACCATCGGCTCCATCACAGCAAGCTATAATCTGCTCCCAGTACCAGAACCTGAACTGCAAGTTGGTTACAGACTAGCTTGGTAGATAAAAGGCTTTGCCTCCCATTCTACATGTAGAACCTTTAGGAGCTGTAAGGTCTAGAAGACAAGATGGAGCTTTTATATCAAACTGGAGGCTTTTTAAAGGCTTATTAGAAGTCTCAGCAAGGATTAGAACCTGCCAGCATTCAGCTTATGGTCATAAGAGTCAATTTATTATTTACAATCTCATGATTTCTGTTAATATACATATGGACAATATTAGACTTGTACACTTAAATGTACAAAATAGAACCCAAACACAAAACAAACCAAAGTCCTTCTTACAGCATGTCACGACTCACATGTTCCTCATCCTCATCCCCTGCTGACAGGTCCCTTCCTCTTTGATTAACAGTGTCCAGGTGACATTAACACTATGGCCTTCTCCATGCAAGCACTGAACAAATGTACAATAAATAAACCACAGAAGCAGACCACCCCCCCATCCTCCTCCACCTCCTAGCACCCCCCCTGCTCCCAGCCCTCCTCCCCCCATCGTCTCCGCTCTTTCCTCTCGACAGGCGGCAGGATGGACGTCGTAAATCAGGTACAAGCGAAAAAACGCGTAATTTCATCTATTCTGTCCATATTCTCGGTTGATCTGCGTGACTAGACCGGACGGACCGTGTTCCATTATAGTCTTAGGGTTTCGTGCCTGTATTTGTCCCCCGTGACGCGGCCCGACGCGAAGACTGATCGCAACCGCCTAAAACTGCATAGGAATCAGTGTGAGGATGTGGATGTGATCGGGATCCTGCATTTGTGTAGGATTACGATCAGACGCTGCGGGTGTTCAAGTATTTTTTTTATATGTCTGTGTGATTATTTTCCCGTATCTTTGCCGTGGCTTTATGGACGACCGGTTCTGGGGCGTGACAGGACCGGGTCGTGGGGGGTTCTGAGGAACAGATCGTGTAGAACTCTGCGCTGCGGCTACAGGAGATCTTAAAGCAAACCGTGATGTTGGTGCGTGATGACATGACGGTCGTGTGTAGTCCTGTGTGCGTGTAAGCGCGTGCATGTGATTGTAAAATGGCAGCCAGAGGAAGAGGATTTTTTCTTTCTGCTCGGGGTGCTGATGCTGCTGCAGCTGAGTAGGTGGAGGGTGTTGGTTGCGGGTCCGGTTCTACGTCTTTTAATCGTTTCCTGGCCGAACCCTTGCCGCGGATACAACCAGATTCCGCCCTCTGCGCCTGCTCCTCAGCCGGCGTAAGATGGAGACCAACAGAAAATAGTGTCTCCACAGCATCACTGAGCTGCCGTCACCTGCTCTTTAATTCCTACAGCTGTGACGTCATGACATCATCTGCGAACCTGCCGACAGGTTCTGCTCTGAGTGTAAACAATGAGACGAAACGTGAACGCAGAGAAACTAATGTGATTACTGATAATTGATGTTCCAGTCAGTCGTATTTGGACACTGACCACATTGATTTTCATTTGTACTGATGCTACTGATGGTACATACAGTAGACATACTCTTGATGGTACACACAGTATAGTGGTCTGGTAGCTCAGAAGGTAGAGCATCGGCCTGGGAAGCAGAAGGAAGGAAGAAGAAACAGGGAACAGTTCATGACGGAATTACTACTACTACTAGTACATAGTGCATATAGTAGTACACGTTTCATTTGATGACCAACACATTTCCGGCTTTCAGAAATTTTATGAAGAAGCGAACCAAATTAATCTATATTGTCGAACCCTTAACACGATTTGTTTTGAAGTTGCCTTTCCAGCAGCTTCCATCTGCTGATTCCATGTAACATCTGTGTCTATGTCTACAGTTGGTGGCGCAGGGTCAGTTCAGGGTCTTGAAGGTTCCACTGGGCTTCATTAAGATCTTAGAATGGGTGAGTCTGAACGCACTTCATCAACATAAACCCTCCAATGTCCTTATCACACATTTATTGTAATATGACAATCCCTGAGCCATGAACCAAGCCACAGAGCAGGTCAGATGGTGGATGTAATGCTACTGACCCAGGCCTGATTATATAACCTCCACACAGATGCAGATGCATTTATTTAGTTATTTATTTATTTTTTCAAACATGTAAAAGGAGTTAATATATCAACACACATAATTTCACACATACACATTGGTAATCATTGGTTTGTAATCAATATCTATACATACAGTATTATTTACATGTACACATAGCGCATAAAGTATTATAATAAGGAATTGTTACCGAAATAAATAATAAATAATTAATCATGAACCTGTTCTTGCCTGATTGTCTTGACTGACACATGCCTTTATATTTATTTTTAAACACATCAATTCTATTACTTTTTTTATGTCCTCGCTTAATTTTTTCCATAGTTTTACACCACTTAGAAATACAAAATCTTTTGGATCTTTTGGTTGTGCGTATAGCATGAATTTTTAAATTTACTGACCCCTTAAATTATAGCCCCATCTCTTTCTTTAAATAGTTTTTGAATTCCACCAGGTAATAATTTGTTGGTCAGGGTCAAAGAATTTTAACAATATAGACTGTATGAAAGCTACATTGGTATGATCCGTATATCCCATCTTATGCACAGTTCTTATCACTCTTTTTTGTAATATATACAATGGTAGCAACCCTTGCTAATATAGATATCGTTTTGGTCATTTAGTTTTGTAAATATCTGATATGAGATTTCCGTTTCCGCATAGATTTATCATCAACTACTGTATGACACATAGAAATTTCATTTCATACCATATACTCATTCTATATTAGCTCCTCCAATTTTCAATTGAAGTTCGTTACCTAGTCTACTGTACCTGGTTTGGTAACACACACAACAGTGTTTCCTATTTAGTCTAATCTCCACATCACTGCTCACAGTTTTTCCTCTCTTACAGTTTTTCGCCATCTTTGCCTTCTCCACCTGTGGCAGTTACTCTGGAATGTTCCGGATGTCAGTGGAGTGTAAGAACCGAACAGACAGTGACCTGAGTATAGAAGTGGAGTTTGAGTATCCGTTCAGGTCAGCACATCATAAGACTCAGATAGGATAAGATTCAGATCTTTGGATGCTCACAATTAAACATACAGTCAAACCCTTGTTATTATTACATCATGAGAGAACGTTTTCAATTCTAAGCTCTGCTTCTGTCAGACTCCATCAGGTGTACTTCGACGCCCCCACCTGTAAGGGCGGGAGCACGGATCGCGTCTTCTTGATCGGTAACTACTCTTCTTCCGCCGAGTTCTTCGTCACCATCGGTGTCTTTGGCTTCCTCTACTCAACAGTGGCTCTCGGCATCTACGTTTTCTTCTTTGAGAAGTACAAGGAGAACAACAAAGGCCCCCTAATTGTATGCCACATGTCCAGCATGTGATAAGATTGTGTGTGTCTTTGCACTGAGGGTTTCAGGTGGAAACTGCCCTGTTAACAGGTCATATGTGTGTGTTTCAGGACCTGGGTGTGACAGCAGTGTTTGCCTTCATGTGGCTGGTAAGCTCGGCGGCCTGGGCCAAAGGTTTGTCTGACGTGAAGACAGCAACCGATCCGGACGAGGTGAAGACCACGATCCCTGCCTGCAACGTGGAGGGGAACCGCTGCCGCGAAGTTCACGACCCAGTCATGTCTGGTCTGAACACTTCTGTGGTAGGACATCCACAAGTCAGAACAGTGGCTGGTGCCTGATATGGGCTGTACTAGTGAAAACAAAGTTTGAGTGTCCATATGTGGGAAACTTATTAATATATGTGTTTTTCTAACAAGATAAGCCAAAGCTCTGAGATGGATTGTGACACAGTAACGTTCAGCACACTGACAACCACAAGCTATAAAAACACTATTTTGTTCTGGTGTGACGACAAGCCACAAGACTCTGTTGACTTCTTCTGTTGCAGGCGTTTGGTTTCATAAACCTGGTCCTGTGGGTTGGAAACCTCTGGTTTGTCTTCAAAGAGACAGGCATCATCGCGCCGTTCATGCGGGCTCCTCCTCCTCAGGCAAAGCCTGCTCCAGATGCATACGGCCAGCAGGGCGAGTACGAACCAGACCCATATGCCAGCAACCAAGGAGGTTACCAACCCAACTACAGCCAGCAAGGCTACAACCAGGTGATAACAGTGGTCTAAATGTGCTCTAGCTGCACTGGGACAGAATCTGTGCCTGCCTCTGTAGCCCAGCGACTGGCCCTGCATTGGTCAGCAGTTACTGGTTGAACTCGGTCTGTCATGGTGTTGTAAACCGGTGAGGCGAGGACAGATAATACACAAGCAAACAGATAATTGTTTTGTGTGCAAACCCTGGGTTTAAGTCTCATCTTAGTTTAAGGCAGCAACATATTTTCTTGTGATGGACGGTGTAGAAACATGGTTCAGGCATGTAAAGCGTTCAGGAATATGGTACAGTAGATGTGACAGTAGTAACCATGTGCACAAAAACGACACACTTTCTGTGCATCACATGATCTCCTGACGTCTCCCCTAGGATGCAGAGTACGGTCAGGGCTACGCCCAGCAGGGGGCACCCACTTCTTTCTCCAATCAGATGTAAAAGGACAGGAAGCAGGTGAGGCACATACTTTCACTCATTTACTGTAGGTCTGTTGTTACAGATGAATTTATAGGGTCCTCCCCCTTGTGTTTTTTCACAGAAAGTATTGGAGTGAACCAACAGTGGGTCGCCTGCAACCTACCCACAATGCAACACTCCTGTTTGGCTGCAAAGTTAATGGGTGGGATGGAACAAAGGGTGGGAGGGGGATTAGGTGTTTACTATAACAAATTAATATGTAAATGATTGACGAAAGAGAGTTATAAATGCAACAACAGCAACAGCAACAATAGCAACGCTGATGAGCAGAAACCATGTGAATAGAAGTTTAATATTAAAGTTAATAGTGGAGAGAATGTATGTTTGTGTTGTATAGATCACTTTGACCAGATATTATATAGACTCAACTATTGAACCAGATTCTCCTCAGTCATCCAGGTGAGGCTGTCTGGAAGCTGAGTCATAGCACATGGACTTAACTTCCAGACCACTGAGCCATGAATCTCTGCCACGCCTTCATGGGATGCCCCACCTCCCCCATGAAACCAGACTGAAGCTGCTCAGACTGTGTTTACACTGAGTCAGAAAATAACAAAGCCTGCGTCCTTTAGCATCACCTCCCAGTTGTTTGCTGGTTGTCTTGCTGCATGTAAATATCAACACAGGAAGTGATGTCATTCTGCAGACATAGTAAACGCAGCCTGGACTCCAGCTTCATGGAGGTAACTGGCGCTAAATGGCTCCTCGTTAGCTGGAGCTTTGTTTTGTCACAGTCCTACAGGTGAACTGTGGAGACAATGCGGCTCTGCAGAAACATCCGTCCATAGAGGTCACTATAGCTATTGCTCAAAGAAGCTTAGACATTTCGATGAAAGTCGAACCTCTAAAAGGACCACAATAAAATAGAGTGACGAACGTTTCTGTAGGGACACCTACACGCCAATTTCTATCGGCCAATCACAAGCAGTTGCAAGCTGCCTTTGTAAAAGTTTAATATTGATGCTTTTTTCTTGTTTTGGATCATTTTTGTCCTTCGGAAGGTGAAGCTGTTTTTTGTGTCTGTATCTTTCTCCGCATGGTGATGTGTTTCTGCTCGTGTTGTACAGTAACCAGTCTGACTCTACTTCCTGTTCACCTGTACAGGTTTGTGTGTTCTACCTGTTCATGCTCTGAAACTATTTTCCCTTTTGATTTCTCTCACCACCCACTAGCTTTAACTCGGTTCTCTTACCTCCATCACGTCCTTTCTCTTTCTTTCTGGCTCTTTTCTCTTCTTAATAATCATCCTTCCTGCTTCTCCTCTGTTTCTTTTCTTCTTTATCTGTTTATTTTTTCATCTCCTTCATTTTTAAATTGTGACTTCCATTGCAGCCTGTGGTGTAACTTCCTGTGAGGTAATATCCTATTCAGCATTGGTAACCATGGAGATGGTGTTGACAGTGATAATGATGATGATGGTGTGTGTGACTTGTTACTATAGAAACATCCCTTTCCTCGATGTGTACTCAGTGGAAGATTTCAATAAACAAAAATATAATCTCTGTGACTGTGTTTATGAATTGTTCTGATTCAGACCTGATGCTGCTTCAAACTATAGACTCAAATATAAAGTTGTTGTGAGAAAATACATTTTATGACATAACATACATAACATAATAATAATGTGATGTTCACATTTGAAAGCACAAATGGCAGTGTGTACACCTGCCAGGGTACCTGGATCACATCTCAATCTTCTCAGCCTGTCACATGCTGTTTAATGGTGGTTTTATGACACATGTCCAAGTACTGCACTGATCCATGCGGACCACTGCCCTCTTCTGAATGTTCCCATTCAACCAGAACATTGAACGGTTCATCCTGACGAATCCTCACATCAATCCTTTTAGGTTTTAATAATATTCTGTTTGATTCTCCCATGTTATTTTCTGAATGTTATGGTAACAGTTTGCTAATGAAGCCGGGCTTTTCCAGTTCGTTAATGTCCTACCGCTCCTCCTCTTGGCTCCTCCGTCACGACCCCTCCCCCTTCTCTTCTCTCTCCCTGTATCTAGATGAGCGGCTGCAGGCTGACTCAGTGTGTGTTCAGTCAGTAGCATGGCGTTTCTCAGCCTCCTGCTGCTCAGCACCGCTCTGATCCACACAGCCCAGGTAAGGCCGAGGAGAGTTTCTATGTGCTCCTCCACCATCATGCTAACACGACGCAGTAGAATGCTGCTGCTGTTTTTTTGTGTGATCTAAGTTGGATTCAATCTATTAGTTGTGAATTCACTGCTCTGTTTATTCCGTGACTCTGCCTCTTTTGAGGACAAAGCATGAGTTACATGAAAAGAAATGGAATTCAATAGAACGTCCGTGTGTGTGTGTGTGTGTGTGTGTGTGTGTGTGTGTGTGTGTGTGTGTGTGTGTGTGTGTGTGTGTGTGTGTGTGTGTGTGTGTGTGTTGGGGGGGTCACCATAGCGACAGGAGACAGTAACCCACAGCAACGGAGCCATTGGTTACTCAACATAAAGGAGTACTCCTGACAACGGTGTGTTTATGTTTTTCTATATTTGTGGGGTATTTGTAGGTTGTCATGGCTCCAGCTGACCATGGTCACTTTTTTTGATCAAACCACATGATTTCTACAGTTGATGTGGTCCAAACAGGCCATGCCAACCTTTGCCTGTTTATTGATAACAGGCCAGATTCAATGACAAGGCTCTGAAAGCTTCAGACTGTCTGTGTGTGCAGGCAGCTGCTGAGTGTCCATTTCCTGTGGTTTTATCCTCTCATCTACCTCAAGCTCATGCCTGATGTTTTGTTCTGCAACACTCTTTAACTGCTCAGATCCAAATATTCCTCAGGGTTAATTACCAGCTAGCATATCCTCTGTACAAACATCATGAGCAGGAAGCAGTTGATAAAGGTGGATCTAATAGCGCACAGCTTTAGTTTCTGTGAAGGCAGCTGAACCCTGCAGCATCTCTGACTCATTGCTATGCCTCCTGTAGCGCTGCTGAAGCCTCATCACACAGATATCCATCTGTATCGATTCATCTTGAAACTGTTTTGTTAAACAGAGGAGCAGCTGCAGTGCTCATGATCTTAATCACAAATTTATGGATGGATAGATTGATGGTCTGACAAGTGGACATAAACAGCTAGAGCTCAACATAACCTTACCAGACAGAAGACGAGTGGCCTGTCAGCCCTGATGGCATGAAACCATCCATGTACTGATGTACCATGGAAAAAGGAGAAGGACGGCTCTGAAGACCTGTGGCTTCCCCAGATTCCCCAGGTTCCGACTTGTTTGAGTCCAAAGTCTGCCCAGGTTCTACTCTGCATTAAGCACTCATTTAAGTTCCTTATCTCTGACTTTTGCCCCTCCTTTTAGTCCTTGCCTGCAGGTCGTGGCGGGGGGCGTGGCCTGAATGTGGACGGGGTCAGACGCCAGCGCAGAGACGTCCATAACGTGATACCTTATGAGGATCAGATGATGTCATATCCTGCCTCTCAAGGAGGGGGAGGAACTAATAGCCCATACTATCAATCAGATGGCGAGAGGGGGCGTGGCCTAGATCAAGCACTGCAACTGCTGGTGGAGAGAGACCAAAGGCGAGAGCTTAAAGAAGAGCAGCGATCAGGTTAAAAGTTAAATAATCTTCCACATATCACATCTTCAAAAAACAATTTATTTTAAATACTGCATATATGCATTTAGAAATATTTCCAATTTTATAGACTGACCATTCAGCTCTCTGATGCCACTTTGATTTTGAAATCTGTGAACACCATCGTGTGACTAATGAACCAATTAAATGTCTCCGTAGCCTACCTGTCTGCTCTGCTCCGCCTACTAAGTGAGGCAGAGAGAACGGACTTGGTTGGTCCGGATGATGTGCAGGTTATTGAGGAGGAGCAGGATGAAGAAGAGGATCAGGGCCCAGCGCAGGTCTTCCAGGGCCATGCTCTCCCAGACTATGAGGAAACACCCGAAGCCATGATCATGGGGAGGCCCCCAGGGGCCTGGTGGGGTCTTTTGGACCCCCAGGTGGTTCAGAGCCTGCTGGACAGGTTAATGTCACTATTTAACAGATGTATAAAAAGGAAGAGAAGGAGGACGAGACATGAAGGTCTGACCTCCTAAACCTCTATGTATGTTATGACTAAACTGAAACATGATCCACTCGTGAACAGTAACAGTCAATAACTGAAATTTCATTGATCATTATTTGTTTCCTGTGTCAGGATGGAGCCTCAGCTGGCTCACTCTCTGCTGGAGAGAGCAAGACTGGGGCGACTTCAGCAGATGGGGCGGGTTTCATCAGGACTAAATCAAGAGGCTCTGAGGTGTTAAAACATTTTGACATAGATCACGATTAATTTAACAATTTAATTTCACCTGCGCTCTAATAACATCTGTTCATCTCCACTCAGACGTCTGGTTGTTCAGATACTGTCCAACATTGGCCCTAACAACACCCCAGTGATGTCACCCGGTCGCAGAATGAGAAGGGATCTTTCAGTCACTGCAGCTCAGCCTGATAGATCCATCCACAGGAGAGTCCGACGTTCCCTTGACGACATTGCTCGACCATTACCTAGCAACAACCCCCCCCTCCTCAGGGTGAAAAGGCTGGAGGATGAGGAAGATGAGGAGAAGCTTCCCCACTCTGTCACTGGTCTGCAGAGGATGAAGCGTATTGATACCATGGCAACAACCAGCATGGAAAAACTGAATATTGGGAATCATTGGCGCAAGAGGAGAGCCCTGAATTACGACCACCATATCTTGATTGATCAGATTCTAGATTATATGAGGGAGTGATTGGGCCAGCAGGTGAGGAGGAGATGAGGTAGGGCAGAAAGAAGATGACAAGGAGAGGAGGAGAATTTAAGTAGGAAGAGTACAATGAGGAGGAGGAAAGTGGAATGTGGAGAAGGATGAATAGGTTGAGTAGGAAAAAGGGAATTGGTAGGAGGAAGAGGAGCATGAGACAGAGGAGAAGAATGAGTAGCATTAAAAGAAGGATGAGTAGCATGAGGAGGAAGGGGATGAGTAGCATGAGAACGAATAGCATGAGGAGGAGGAGGAGGACGTGCATTCTGTCATCATCTTTGAATATTATGTTCTTGTGAATTTTTTGATGCTTCTGGTGAAATGTGATTTGTGGTTTGTTGTTAAAATGATGATGCCATGAAAAGTGAAAATACCTATTCCCAAACAGATCCTGAAATACTCCAGGATCAATTATAGTGTGTTACTAAAAACGTTTTATAAAGCTGAGTTAAATTCCGATCGTTTCCGCTTTCCCTATACGCTGCTCCCTTTATGCTGTCTAAATTAATCCAAGGCTGGATTTCCCTGATTAAAGCAAGTAAAACTTAGACGTCCTATCAGATCAGGTCTTTGACACCAGGCCTAGTTTACCACATCAGAGTGAAACTGCTGAATGGGGACACAAACCATGGCAATGGCTCATTAACTCTGCAACGCTCTGTTTTTTGTTTCATTCGTGTACTTCAGCTTTGTCAGTGTGTTCACTCATCTGTTTGTGGTGAAATAAAAGCGTCATTTCTGTCACTGATAAGGACGGTGTCCACCTGGAGTCTCCTATTCTACGTGACTCATATATTATCTCACCTCCACACGAAACTAATTAATGATGAAGACATGATATGGGTGGACCTGTTAGAAGGATGGTAGCAACAGCTGTTAGTGTAGTTAAGTAACAGAACAGCAATTGTATGTAGAAAAATTGAGTCCAGTAAGTAGTGATGAGTATTGCCTTTAATTAAAAAAAAATTGTGTGTCCTAATTGAATAGAAAATAATAATGATAATGCCAAAATAAAACAACTTTTCAGAATATCACAGTCATCAACAACAGTTCCTTCTTGCCATCTACCAATGAATGGACTCAGGGAGGTTCAACAATGGACCAACTGCTGTGTTGTCCAATGTAGGAGTTTAACAGGAACCTGAAGAAACGTTATTAACCACAGTTACAATACAACAATAACAACAACCTAATCAACTTAATTTTTTTGTTATCACAATGTTAAAACTACAAAGAAAATGAAGTATAGGTCTGAGGGACACATCATTAGAAAGAAGACAAGTATGACAACGATTTAGTGAAGTAATTACGTTGATAGAGTAAAAATTGTGGCTGTAGTGACGAGTTAGAGACAGAAGTTCTGTCTTAAAAAAGCACACCTTCTCACTGTAGCTGTGACATCACGCACTCTAGCAGACGCAATACACACTAATGGAAAAGCTGAAAATTTAACAAAAACCACACCATATTTAAATGCTCACAAGTCGAAAACTATAAAAGATACGAGGACGCTGATTTACACGGAGAACGCTGAAAGATGATAGACGCTTTTGACGTTGAAATGACGTTTCTACGCCAAAGTATGACGATGACAGAAGCTGACGAAAAGAGGCAAGTTGACAAAAAGTTGAACGATGATTCCCATAGACGACCATAATAAAAAAACGACGAAAAACGTTGAATAACGTTAAAAGTTGAAAAGCTGAAAACGTGAAAAGTAATAGCCCCCATCTCCTAAAGACGACACACGTTTAGAAAGTTGAACGGCGATTCTACGACGAAGCGTTGAGACGATGAAAGCGACCGAAAAACGGGGCGAAATAATAATAAGAAAAACTAGAAAAAGTAATTTCTCGAGAAATTACGTGGGAGAGCTGATCTGCTGCCGCAACGATGACAAACGCTGATTAAGCTGCTGACGTCAAAAAGTTGACTGCGTCCAAAAGTTGACTACGGCAAAAAGATGAAAACGATGAAAACGAGAAAACGTTGACAAAGAATAAAACGATGACAAAAGATGGCGAATAAAAAGATGATGATTAAAAAGATGACCAAGGTCATACTATGACAATATTAAAGAGATGACAATGATTCAAAAGTTGACCACGGTTAAAAGATGTCAAAGATTAAAAAGTTGACCAAGGTGCATTGTTGACAATCATAAATAAGCTGACTATCTTTTTGATTTGAAGAAAGTATTTGTAAATAATTACCTAACTGTGTAATATTTTAATAACTAGTAGAAATTTACCAGTCAGAAACAAAAATCTTGCCATTTAAGGTAATAAATTACATTGGTGCTTTTATTTTGAAAGGATTTAGAGGTTGTGTGTGGGCGATTACTAAACTATAAAATAGTCATTAGATAGTCATAATTTATCATTCAATAGCAAGAATAGCCCTATTAAAGCAAAAGATTTAGATTTAGCCCTTTCAGAATAAAAGCACCCTAATAAGTTTGAGTGGCTATTTACTGAACTCTAAAGTAGTCCCATTAACGATTGGTAAGTATTCAGAACCACAAATGTTTTTTAATCAATCTTGCCATTAAAGGTAATAAATTGTAATTGGTGCTTTATTTGAAAGGATTTAGAGGAAATGTGTGGGGGTAATAGCGTAACTGTCAATTAGTCTTTAATTACCCATTCAAAGGCAAAAACAGTGCAGTTAAAGCTAATAATTGGCATTGGTGCTTTTATTTTGAAAGGATGTAGAGGAAGCACGTGTGGGTAATTACTAAACTGTTAATCTATCTTTAAATAGTCATAATTACCCATCTAAAAGTTGAAATATTGCTATTAAAGCTAATTATTTGGCTTGGTGCTTTTTTTTTGAAAGGATTTAGAGGAAGTGTGTGCTTAATTACTACACAATCCAATAGTGTAGTTGAGTAATCAGTAATAAGCATGGAACTGCTGTCTACACTGAGCATCAGGAGTTTGACCTGTCAGTCAAGTCTGCAGCTGCGCCGTCGCCATGGAGACGAAAGGCGGGAAAATCAGGCTCACTCTGCTCTGTAAAAGCAGAGTTTCACCCTGTATAAACAGGCTTGTTCCAGCTAAACCATGATAGTTATCACAAAAATTATTTCATTTTACGAGTCCCAAGGCTTCAATGAGCAAATGGTGTGATTTTTATGTTTGTGGACAAACGTTTGTAGCCACAGTCGCAATTTCAAAATATGTCTCCTCCTTTTTTTTCTCCAGACGTCTGCAAAAAATTATCATTAGAGTCTATGGGAGAATTTCAGGATCTCTCTGTGCTTTGAGGTCGATAGCGACTAAAGTATAAGTCTGAGGGTAAAGCCAGACACATCATTAGAAAGAAGACAAGTATGACTACGATTTAGTGAAATAAATACGTTGATAGAGTAGAAATTGTGGCTGTAGTGACGAGTTAGAGACAGAAGTTCTGTCTTAAAAAAGCGCACATTCTCACTGTAGCTGTGACATCACACACTCTAACTGACCCAATACACACTAATGGAAAAGCTGAAAATTTAACAAAAACCACACCATATTTAAACGCTCACGAGTCAAAAAGTATAGAAGATACGACAACGCTGATTTACGAGGAGAAAGTTGAGCGATGATGGACGCTTTTGAAGTTGAAATGACGTTTCTACGCCAAAGTATGACGATGATAGACGCTGATGAAAAGAGGGAAGTTGACAAAAAGTTTAACGATGATTCCCATAGACGACCATTATAAAAAAACGATGAAAAAAGTTGAATAACATTAAAAGTTGAAAAGCTGAAAACATAAAAAGTAATAGCCCACATCTCCTAAAGATGACACACGTTTAGAAAGTTGAACGACTATTCTACGATGAAGCGTTAAAAAGTAGATAGCAATCAAAAAAAGGGCGGAATAAGTAGAAAAATAACTAGAAAAAGTAATTTCTCGAGAAATTACGTGGGAGAGCTGATCTGCTGCCGCAACGATGACAAACGCTGATTAAGCTGCTGACGTCAAAAAGTTGACTACGTCCAAAAGTTGACTACGGCAAAGCGATGAAAACGAGAAAACGTTGACAAAGAATAAAACGATGACAAAAGATGGCGATTAAAAAGATGACCAATGTCATACTAGGACAAGATTAAAATATGACAATGATTCAAAAGTTGACCAAGGTAAAAAATATATCACAGATTAAAAAGTTGACCAGAGTGCATTGTTGACAATCATAAATAAGCTGACTAGCTTTTTAATTTGAAGAAAGTATTTGTAAATAATTACCTGTGTAATAGTTTAATAACTAGTAAAAATTTACCAGTCAGAAACAAAAATCTTGCCATTTAAGGTAATAAATTACATTGGTGCTTTTATTTTGAAAGGATTTAGAGGTTGTGTGTGGGCGATTACTAAACTATAAAATAGTCATTAGATAATCATAATTTATCATTCAATAGCAAGAATAGCCCTATTAAAGCAAAAGATTTAGATTTAGCCCTTTCAGAATAAAAGCACCCTAATAAGTTTGAGTGGCTATTTACTGAACTCTAAAGTAGTCCCATTAACGATTGGTAAGTATTCAGAACCACAAATGTTTTTAATCAATCTTGCCATTAAAGGTAATAAATTGTAATTGGTGCTTTTATTTTGAAAGGATTTAGAGGAAATGTGTGGGGGTAATAGCGTAACTGTCAATTAGTCTTTAATTACCCATTCAAAGGCAAAAACAGTGCAGTTAAAGCTAATAATTGGCATTGGTGCTTTTATTTTGAAAGGATGTAGAGGAAGCACGTGTGGGTAATTACTAAACTGTTAATCTATCTTTAAATAGTCATAATTATCCATCTAAAAAAAAAACAGTGCAGTTAAAGCTAATAATTGGCATTGGTGCTTTTATTTTGAAAGGATGTAGAGGAAGCACGTGTGGGTAATTACTAAACTGTTAATCTATCTTTAAATAGTCATAATTATCCATCTAAAAGCAGAAATACTGCTATTAAAGCTAATTATTTGGCTTGGTGCTTTTATTTTGAAAGGATTTAGAGGAAGTGCGTGCTTAATCACTACACAATCCAATAGTGTGGTGGCTAATCAGTAACAAGCATGGAACTGCTCTGTACACTGAGCATCAGCAGTTTGACCTGTCAGTCAAATCTGCAGCTGCGCCGTCGCCATGGAGACAAAAGGCGGGAAAATCAGGCTCATTCTGCTCTGTAAAAAGCAGAGTTTTACCCTGTATAAAAAGGCTTGTTCCAGCTAAACCATAATAGTTATCACAAAGATTATTTCATTTTTCGAGTCCCAAGGCTTCAATGAGCAAATGGTGTGAATTTTATGTTTGAGGACAAACGTTTGTAGCCACAGTCGCAATTGCAAAATATGTCTCCTCCTTGTTTTTCTCCAGACGTCTGCCAAAAATTATCATTAGAGTCTATGGGAGAATTTCAGGATGTCTCTGCGCTTTGAGGTTGATAGCGACTAAAGTATAGGTCTGAGGGTATATCCAGACACATCATTAGAAAGAAGACAAGTATGACTACGATTTAGTGAAGTAATTACGTTGATAGAGTAAAAATTGTGGCTGTAGTGACAAGTTAAAGACAGAAGTTCTGTCTTAAAAAAGCGCACCTTCTCACTGTAGCTGTGACATCACGCACTCTAGCAGAGCCAATACACACTAATGGAAAAGCTGAAAATCTAACAAAAGCCACACGATATTTAAACGCTCACAAGTCGAAAAGTATAGAAGATACAAAGACGCTGATTTACACTGATAAAGTTGAAAGATGATAGACGCTTTTGAAGTTAAAATGACGTTTCTACGCCAAAGTATGACGATGATAGACGCTGATGAAAAGAGGGAAGTTGACAAAAAGTTGAACGATGATTCCCATAGACGACCATTATAAAAAAACGATGAAAAAAGTTGAATAACATTAAAAGTTGAAAAGCTGAAAACATAAAAAGTAATAGCCCACATCTCCTAAAGATGACACACGTTTAGAAAGTTGAACGACGATTCTACGATGAAGCGTTAAAAAGTAGATAGCAATCAAAAAAAGGGCGGAATAAGTAGAAGAAAAATAATAATAAAGACCGAAGATAACAATAGTGTGAGAGCTGTTCAGCTCTCCCACTAATAATAAAGACCGAAGATAACAATAGTGTGAGAGCTGTTCAGCTCTCCCACTAACTAGAAAAAGTAATTTCTCGAGAAATTACGTGGGAGAGCTGATCTGCTGCCGCAACGATGACAAACGCTGATTAAGCTGCTGACGTCACAAAGTTGACTACGGCAAAACGATGAAAACGATGAAAACGAGAAAACGTTGACAAAGATTAAAACGATGACAAAAGATGGCGAATAAAAAGATGATGATTAAAAAGATGACCAAGCTCATACTATGACAATATTAAAGAGATGACAATGATTCAAAAGTTGACCAAGGTTAAAAGATGTCAAAGATTAAAAAGTTGACCAAGGTGCATTGTTGACAATCATAAATAAGCTGACTAGCTTTTTGATTTGAAGAAAGTATTTGTAAATAATTACCTAACTATGTAATAGTTTAATAACTATTAAAAATTTACCAGTCAGAATCAAATATCTTGCCATTTAGGGTAATAAATTACATTGGTGCTTTTATTTTGAAGGGATTTAGAGGTTGTGTGTGAGTTATTACTAAACTATAAAATAGTCATTAGATAGTCATAATTTATCATTCAATAGCAAGAATAGCCCTATTAAAGCAAAAGATTTAGATTAAGCCCTTTCAGAATAAAAGCACCTAATAAGTGTGAGTGGTTATTTACTGAACTCTAAAGTAGTCTCATTAACGATTGGTAAGTATTCAGAACCAGAAGTTTTCTAATCAATCTTGCCATTAAAGGTAATAAATTGTAATTGGTGCTTTTATTTTGAAAGGATTTAGAGGAAATGTGTGGGGGTAATAGCGTAACTGTCAATTAGTCTTTAAATAATCATAATTACCCATTCAAAGGCAAAAACAGTGCAGTTAAAGCTAATAATTGGCATTGGTGCTTTTATTTTGAAAGGATGTAGAGGAAGCATGTGTGGGTAATTACTAAACTGTTAATCTATCTTTAAATAGTCATAATTATCCTACTAAAAGCGGAAATACTGCTTTTAAAGCTAATTATTTGGCTTGGTGCTTTTATTTTGAAAGGATTTAGAGGAAGTGCGTGCTTAATTACTACACAATCCAATAGTGTAGTTGAGTAATCAGTAATAAGCATGGAACTGCTCTATACACTGAGCATCAGCAGTTTGACCTGTCAGTCAAATCTGCAGCTGCGCCGTCGCCATGGAGACGAAAGGCGGGAAAATCAGGCTCACTCTGCTCTGTAAAAGCAGAGTTTCACCCTGTATAAACAGGCTCGTTCCAGCTAAAGCATAAGAGTTATCACAAAAATTATTTCATTTTACGAGTCCCAAGGCTTCAATGAGCAAATGGTGTGAATTTTATGTTTAAGGACAAAAGCTTGTAGCCACAGTGGCAATTTCAAAATATGTCTCCTCTGTTTTTCTCCCCAGACGTCTGCGAAAAATTATCATTAGAGTCTATGGGAGAATGTCAGGATGTCTCTGCGCTTTGAGGTTGATAGCGACTAAAGTATAGGTCTGAGGGTATATCCAGACACATCATTAGAAAGAAGACAAGTATGACTACAATTTAGTGAAGTAGTTACGTTGATAGAATAAAAATTGTGGCTGTAGTGACAAGTTAAAGACAGAAGTTCTGTCTTAAAAAAGCGCACCTTCTCACTGTAGCTGTGACATCACGCACTCTAGCAGAGCCAATACACACTAATGGAAAAGCTGAAAATTTAACAAAAGCCACACGATATTTAAACGCTCACAAGTCGAAAAGTATAGAAGATACGACAACGCTGATTTACAAGGAGAAAGTTGAACGTTGATGGACGCTTTTGAAGTTGAAATGACGTTTCTACGCCAAAGTATGACGATGACAGAAGCTGATGAATAGAGGGAAGTTGACAAAAAGTTGAACGATGATTCCCATAGACGACCATTATAAAAAAACGATGAAAAAAGTTGAATAACGTTAAAAGTTGAAAAGCTGAAAACATAAAAAGTAATAGCCCACATCTCCTAAAGATGACACACGTTTAGAAAGTTGAACGACGATTCTACGATGAAGCGTTAAAAAGTAGATAGCAATCAAAAAAAGGGCGGAATAAGTAGAAGAAGAATAATAATAACTAGAAAAAGTAATTTCTCGAGAAATTACGTGGGAGAGCTGATCTGCTGCCGCAACGATGACAAACGCTGATTAAGCTGCTGACGTCAAAAAGTTGACTGCGTCCAAAAGTTGACTACGGCAAAACGATGAAAACAAGAAAACGTTGACAAAGATTAAAACGATGACAAAAGATGGCGATCAAAAAGATGATGATTAAAAAGATGACCATGGTCACACTAAGACAAGATTAAAAATATGACAATGATTCAAAAGTTGACCAAGGTAAAAAGATGTCAAATATTAAAAAGTTGACAATCATGAATTAGCTAACTAGCTTTTTAATTTGAAGAAAGTATTTGTAAATAATTAAATAATAAATAAAAATAAAATAATAGCAAATAAAAAATAATAGTTTAATAACTATTAAAAATTTACCAGTCAGAAACAAAAATCTTGCCATTTAGGGTAATAAATTACATTGTTGCTTTTATTTTGAAAGGATTTAGAGGTTGTGTGTGAGTGATTACTAAACTATAAAATAGTCATTAGATAGTCATAATTTATCATTCACTAGCAAGAATAGCCCTATTAAAGCAAAAAATTTAGATTAAGCCCTTTCAGAATAAAAGCACCCTAATAAGTGTGAGTGGTTATTTGCTGAACTCTTAAATAGTCTCATTAAAAATTGGTAAGTATTCAGAACCAGAAATGTTCTAATCAATCTTGCCATTAAAGGTAATAAATTGTAATTGGTGCTTTTATTTTGAAAGGATTTAGAGGAAATGTGTGGGGGTAATAGCGTACCTGTTAATTAGTCTTTAAATAATCATAATTAACCATTCAAAGGCAAAAACAGTGCAGCTAAAGCTAA
This sequence comes from Betta splendens, assembly GCF_900634795.4. Classification (NCBI taxonomy): domain Eukaryota; kingdom Metazoa; phylum Chordata; class Actinopteri; order Anabantiformes; family Osphronemidae; genus Betta; species Betta splendens. The sequence goes on along the minus strand of NC_040887.2, from coordinate 310,616 downwards.
TAAATTGCATTGGTGCTTTTATTTTGAAAGGACGTATAGGAAGCATGTGTGGGTAATTACTAAACTGTTAATGTATCTTTAAATAGTCATAATTACCCATCTAAAAGCAGAAATATTGCTATTAAAGCTAATTATTTGGCTTGGTGCTTTTATTTTGAAAGGATTTAGAGGAAGTGTGTGCTTAATTACTACACAATCCAATAGTGTAGTTGAGTAATCAGTAATAAGCATGAAACTGCTGCCTACACTGAGCATCAGGAGTTTGACCTGTCAGTGAAATCTGCAGCTGCGCCGTCGCCATGGAGACGAAAGGCGGGAAAATCAGGCTCACTCTGCTCTGTAAAAGCAGAGTTTCACCCTGTATAAACAGGCTTGTTCCAGCTAAACCATGATAGTTATCACAAAAATTATTTCATTTTACGAGTCCCAAGGCTTCAATGAGCAAATGGTGTGAATTTTATGTTTGAGGACAAACGTTTGTAGCCACAGTCGCAATTTCAAAATATGTCTCCTCCTTTTTTTTCTCCAGACGTCTGCCAAAAATTATCATTAGAGTCTATGGGAGAATTTCAGGATCTCTCTGTGCTTTGAGGTCGATAGCGACTAAAGTATAAGTCTGAGGGTAAAGCCAGACACATCATTAGAAAGAAGACAAGTATGACTACGATTTAGTGAAATAATTACGTTGATAGAGTAAAAATTGTGGCTGTAGTGACAAGTTAGAGACAGAAGTTCTGTCTTAAAAAAGCGCACATTCTCACTGTAGCTGTGACATCACGCACTCTAACTGACCCAATACACACTAATGGAAAAGCTGAAAATTTAACAAAAACCACACCATATTTAAACGTTCACGAGTCAAAAAGTATAGAAGATACGACAACGCTGATTTACGAAGAGAAAGTTGAGCGATGATGGACGCTTTTGAAGTTGAAATGATGTTTCTACGCCAAAGTATGACGATGATAGACGCTGATGAAAAGAGGGAAGTTGACAAAAAGTTGAACGATGATTCCCATAGACGACCATTATAAAAAAACGATGAAAAAAGTTGAATAACATTAAAAGTTGAAAAGCTGAAAACATAAAAAGTAATAGCCCACATCTCCTAAAGATGACACACGTTTAGAAAGTTGAACGACGATTCTACGATGAAGCGTTAAAAAGTAGATAGCAATCAAAAAAAGGGCGGAATAAGTAGAAGAAGAATAATAATAATAACTAGAAAAAGTAATTTCTCGAGAAATTACGTGGGAGAGCTGATCTGCTGCCGCAACGATGACAAACGCTGATTAAGCTGCTGACGTCAAAAAAGTTGACTACATCCAAAAGTTGACTACGGCAAAGCGATGAAAACGAGAAAACGTTGACAAAGAATAAAACGATGACAAAAGATGGCGATTAAAAAGATGACCAATGTCATACTAGGACAAGATTAAAATATGACAATGATTCAAAAGTTGACCAAGGTAAAAAATATATCACAGATTAAAAAGTTGACCAGAGTGCATTGTTGACAATCATAAATAAGATGACTAGCTTTTTAATTTGAAGAAAGTATTTGTAAATAATTACCTGTGTAATAGTTTAATAACTAGTAAATATTTACCAGTCAGAAACAAAAATCTTGCCATTTAAGGTAATAAATTACATTGGTGCTTTTATTTTGAAAGGATTTAGAGGTTGTGTGTGGGCGATTACTAAACTATAAAATAGTCATTAGATAATCATAATTTATCATTCAATAGCAAGAATAGCCCTATTAAAGCAAAAGATTTAGATTTAGCCCTTTCAGAATAAAAGCACCCTAATAAGTTTGAGTGGCTATTTACTGAACTCTAAAGTAGTCTCTATAACGATTGGCAAGTATTCAGAACCACAACTTTTCTAATCAATCTTGCCATTAAAGGTAATAAATTGTAATTGGTGCTTTTATTTTGAAAGGATTTAGAGGAAATTTGTGGGGGTAATAGCGTAACTGTCAATTAGTCTTTAAATAATCATAATTACCCATTCAAAGGCAAAAACAGTGCAGTTAAAGCTAATAATTGGCATTGGTGCTTTTATTTTGAAAGGATTTAGAGGACGCATGTGTGGGTAATTACTAAACTGTTAATCTATCTTTAAAAAGTCATATTTACCCATCTAAAAGCAGAAATACTGCTATTAAAGCTAATTATTTGGCTTGGTGCTTTTATTTTGAAAGGATTTAGAGGAAGTGCGTGCTTAATCACTACACAATCCAATAGTGTGGTTGACTAATCAGTAACAAGCATGGAACTGCTCTGTACACTGAGCATCAGCAGTTTGACCTGTCAGTCAAATCTGCAGCTGCGCCGTCGCCATGGAGACGAAAGGCGAGAAAATCAGGCTCACTTTGCTCTGTAAAAGCAGAGTTTCACCCTGTATAAACAGGCTTGTTCCAGCTAAACCATAATAATTATCACAAAGATTATTTCATTTTTCGAGTCCCAAGGCTTCAATGAGCAAATGGTGTGAATTTTATGTTTGAGAACAAACGTTTGTAGCCACAGTCGCAATTTCAAAATATGTCTCCTCCTTGTTTTTCTCCAGACGTCTGCCAAAAATTATCATTAGAGTCTATGGGAGAATTTCAGGATCTCTCTGTGCTTTGAGGTCGATAGCGACTAAAGTATAAGTCTGAGGGTAAAGCCAGACACATCATTAGAAAAAAGACAAGTATGACTACGATTTAGTGAAATAATTACGTTCATAGAGTAGAAATTGTGGCTGTAGCGACGAGTTAAAGACCGAAGTTCTGTCTTTAAAAAGCCCACCCTCGCACTCTGGCTGTGACATCACACACTCTAACTGACCCAATACACACTAATGGAAAAGCTGAAAATTTAACAAAAACCACACCATATTTAAACGCTCACGAGTCAAAAAGTATAGAAGATACGACAACGCTGATTTACGAGGAGAAAGTTGAGCGATGATGGACGCTTTTGAAGTTGAAATGACGTTTCTACGCCAAAGTATGACGATGATAGACGCTGATGAAAAGAGGGAAGTTGACAAAAAGTTTAACGATGATTCCCATAGACGACCATTATAAAAAAACGATGAAAAAAGTTGAATAACATTAAAAGTTGAAAAGCTGAAAACATAAAAAGTAATAGCCCACATCTCCTAAAGATGACACACGTTTAGAAAGTTGAACGACTATTCTACGATGAAGCGTTAAAAAGTAGATAGCAATCAAAAAAAGGGCGTAATAAGTAGAATAATAATAATAACTAGAAAAAGTAATTTCTCGAGAAATTACGTGGGAGAGCTGATCTGCTGCCGCAACGATAACAAACGCTGATCAAGCTGCTGACGTCAAAAAGTTGACTACGGCAAAACGATGAAAACGATGAAAACGATGAAAACGAGAAAACGTTGACAAAGATTAAAACGATGACAAAAGATGGCGATTAAAAAGATGATGATTAAAAAGATGACCAAGGTCATACTATGACAATATTAAAGAGATGACAATGATTCAAAAGTTGACCAAGGTTAAAAGATGTCAAAGATTAAAAGGTTGACCAATGTGCATTGTTGACAATCATAAATAAGCTGACTATCTTTTTGATTTGAAGAAAGTATTTGTAAATAATTACCTAACTGTGTAATATTTTAATAACTAGTAGAAATTTACCAGTCAGAAACAAAAATCTTGCCATTTAGGTAATAAATTACATTGGTGCTTTTATTTTGAAAGGATTTGGAGGTTGTGTGTGGGCGATTACTAAACTATAAAATAGTCATTAGATAGTCATAATTTACCATTCAATAGCAAGAATAGCCCTATTAAAGCAAAAGATTTAGATTTAGCCCTTTCAGAATAAAAGCACCCTAATAAGTTTGAGTGGCTATTTACTGAACTCTAAAGTAGTCCCATTAACGATTGGTAAGTATTCAGAACCACAAATTTTTTTAATCAATCTTGCCATTAAAGGTAATAAATTGTAATTGGTGCTTTTATTTTGAAAGGATTTAGAGGAAATGTGTGGGGGTAATAGCGTAACTGTCAATTAGTCTTTAATTACCCATTCAAAGGCAAAAACAGTGCAGTTAAAGCTAATAATTGGCATTGGTGCTTTTATTTTGAAAGGATGTAGAGGAAGCACGTGTGGGTAATTACTAAACTGTTAATCTATCTTTAAATAGTCATAATTACCCATCTAAAAGTTGAAATATTGCTATTAAAGCTAATTATTTGGCTTGGTGCTTTTATTTTGAAAGGATTTAGAGGAAGTGTGTGCTTAATTACTACACAATCCAATAGTGTAGTTGAGTAATCAGTAATAAGCATGGAACTGCTGTCTACACTGAGCATCAGCAGTTTGACCTGTCAGTGAAATCTGCAGCTGCGCCGTCGCCATGGAGACGAAAGGCGGGAAAATCAGGCTCACTCTGCTCTGTAAAAGCAGAGTTTCACCCTGTATAAACAGGCTTGTTCCAGCTAAACCATGATAGTTATCACAAAAATTATTTCATTTTACGAGTCCCAAGTCTTCAATGAGCAAATGGTGTGAATTTTATGTTTAAGGACAAAAGCTTGTAGCCACAGTGGCAATTTCAAAATATGTCTCCTCTGTTTTTCTCCTCAGACGTCTGCCAAAAATTATCATTAGAGTCAATGGGAGAATTTCAGGATCTCTCTGCACTTTGAGGTCGATAGCGACTAAAGTATAGGTCTGAGGGTATATCCAGACACATCATTAGAAAGAAGACAAGTATGACTACGATTTAGTGAAGTAATTACGTTGATAGAGTAAAAATTGTGGCTGTAGTGACGAGTTAGAGACAGAAGTTCTGTCTTAAAAAAGCGCACCTTCTCACTGTAGCTGTGACATCACGCACTCTAACTGACCCAATACACACTAATGGAAAAGCTGAAAATTTAACAAAAACCACACGATATTTAAACGCTCACAAGTCGAAAACTATAAAAGATACGAGGACGCTGATTTACACGGAGAACGTTGAAAGATGATAGACGCTTTTGACGTTGAAATGACGTTTCTACGCCAAAGTATGACGATGATAGACGCTGATGAAAAGAGGGAAGTTGACAGAAAGTTGAACGATGATTCCCATAGACGACCATTATAAAAAAACGACGGAAAACGTTGAATAACGTTAAAAGTTGAAAAGCTGAAAACGTGAAAAGTAATAGCCTGCATCGTCTAACGATGACGCACGTTTAGAACGTTGAACGATGATTCTGCGATGAAGCGTTGAGAAGTAGATAGCGACCGAAAAACGGGGCGAAATAATAAGAATAACTAGAAAAAGCAATTTCTCGAGAAATTACGTGGGAGAGCTGATCTGCTGCCGCAACGATGACAAACGCTGATTAAGCTGCTGACGTCAAAAAAGTTGACTACGTCCAAAAGTTGACTACGGCAAAGCGATGAAAACGAGAAAACGTTGACAAAGAATAAAACGATGACAAAAGATGGCGATTAAAAAGATGACCAATGTCATACTAGGACAAGATTAAAATATGACAATGATTCAAAAGTTGACCAAGGTTAAAAGATGTCAAAGATTAAAAAGTTGACCAAGGTGCATTGTTAACAACCATAAATAAGATGACTATCTTTTTGATTTGAAGAAAGTATTTGTAAATAATTGCCTAACTGTGTAATAGTTTAATAACCATTAAAAATTTACCAGTCAGAAACAAAAATCTTGCCATTTAAGATAATAAATTACATTGGTGCTTTTATTTTGAAAGGATTTAGAGGTTGTGTGTGAGTGATTACTAAATTATAAAATAGTCATTAGATAGTCATAATTTATCATTCAATAGCAACAATAGCCCTATTAAAGCAAAAGATTTAGATTTAGCCCTTTCAGAATAAAAGCACCCTAATAAGTTTGAGTGGCTATTTACTGAACTCTAAAGTAGTCTCATTAACGATTGGTAAGTATTCAGAACCACAAACTTTCTAATCAATCTTGCCATTAAAAGTAAAAAATTGTAATTGGTGCATTTATTTTGAAAGGATTTAGAGGAAATGTGTGGGGGTAATAGCGTAACTGTCAACTAATCTTTAAATAATCATAATTACCCATTCAAAGGCAAAAACAGTGCAGTTAAAGCTAATAATTGGCATTGGTGCTTTTATTTTGAAAGGATGTAGAGGAAGCATGTGTGGGTCATTACTAAACTGTTAATCTATATTTAAACAGTCATAATTACCCATCTAAAAGCAGAAATATTGCTATTAAAGCCAATTATTTGGCTTGGTGCTTTTATTTTGAAAGGATTTAGAGGAAGTGTGTGCTTAATTACTACACAATCCAATAGTGTAGTTGAGTAATCAGTAACAAGCATGGAACTGCTGTCTACACTGAGCATCAGGAGTTTGACCTGTCAGTGAAATCTGCAGCTGCGCCGTCGCCATGGAGACGAAAGGCGGGAAAATCAGGCTCACTCTGCTCTGTAAAAGCAGAGTTTCACCCTGTATAAACAGGCTTGTTTCAGCTAAACCATGATAGTTATCACAAAAATTATTTCATTTTACGAGTCCCAAGGCTTCAATGAGCAAATGGTGTGAATTTTATGTTTAAGGACAAAAGCTTGTAGCCACAGTGGCAATTTCAAAATATGTCTCCTCTGTTTTTCTCCTCAGACGTCTGCCAAAAATTATCATTAGAGTCAATGGGAGAATTTCAGGATCTCTCTGCACTTTGAGGTCGATAGTGACTAAAGTATAGGTCTGAGGGTATATCCAGACACATCATTAGAAAGAAGACAAGTATGACTACGATTTAGAGAAGTAATTACGTTGATAGAGTAAAAATTGTGGCTGTAGTGACGAGTTAGAGACAGAAGTTCTGTCTTAAAAAAGCGCACCTTCTCACTGTAGCTGTGACATCACGCACTCTAGCAGAGCCAATACACACTAATGGAAAAGCTGAAAATTTAACTAAAACCACACGATATTTAAACGCTCACAAGTTGAAAACTATAAAAGATACGAGGACGCTGATTTACACGGAGAACGATGAAAGATGATAGATGCTTTTGACGTTGAAATGACGTTTCTACGCCAAAGTATGACGATGATAGACGCTGATGAAAAGAGGGAAGTTGACAGAAAGTTGAACGATGATTCCCATAGACGACCATTATAAAAAAACGACGAAAAACGTTGAATAACGTTAAAAGTTTAAAAGCTGAAAACGTGAAAAGTAATAGCCTGCATCGTCTAACGATGACGCACGTTTAGAACGTTGAACGATGATTCTACGATGAAGCGTTGAGAAGTAGATAGCGACCGAAAAACGGGGCGAAATAATAAGAATAACTAGAAAAAGTAATTTCTCGAGAAATTACGTGGAAGAGCTGATCTGCTGCCGCAACGAGGACAAGCGCTGATTAAGCTGCTGACGTCAAAAAGTTGACTACGGCAAAACGATGAAAACGATGAAAACGAGAAAACGTTGACAAAGAATAAAACGATGACAAAAGATGGCGATTAAAAAAATTATGATTAAAAATATGACCAAGGTCATACTATGGCAATATTAAAGAGATGACAATGATTCAAAAGTTGACCACGGTTAAAAGATGTCAAAGATTAAAAAGTTGACCAAGGGGCATTGTTGACAATTATAAATAAGCTGACTATCTTTTTGATTTGAAGAAAGTATTTGTAAATAATTACCTAACTGTGTAATATTTTAATAACTAGTAGAAATTTACCAGTCAGAAACAAAAATCTTGCCATTTAAGGTAATAAATTACATTGGTGCTTTTATTTTGAAAGGATTTAGAGGTTGTGTGTGGGCAATTACTAAATTATAAAATAGTCATTAGATAGTCATAATTTATCATTCAATAGCAAGAATAGCCCTATTAAAGCAAAAGATTTAGATTTAGCCCTTTCAGAATAAAAGCACCCTAATAAGTTTGAGTGGCTATTTACTGAACTCTAAAGTAGTCCCATTAACGATTGGTAAGTATTCAGAACCACAATTTTTTTTAATCAATCTTGCCATTAAAGGTAATAAATTGTAATTGGTGCTTTTATTTTGAAAGGATTTAGAGGAAATGTGTGGGGGTAATAGCGTAACTGTCAATTAGTCTTTAATTACCCATTCAAAGGCAAAAACAGTGCAGTTAAAGCTAATAATTGGCATTGGTGCTTTTATTTTGAAAGGATGTAGAGGAAGCACGTGTGGGTAATTACTAAACTGTTAATCTATCTTTAAATAGCCATAATTACCCATCTAAAAGTTGAAATATTGCTATTAAAGCTAATTATTTGGCTTGGTGCTTTTATTTTGAAAGGATTTAGAGGAAGTGTGTGCTTAATTACTACACAATCCAATAGTGTAGTTGAGTAATCAGTAATAAGCATGGAACTGCTGTCTACACTGAGCATCAGCAGTTTGACCTGTCAGTCAAATCTGCAGCTGCGCCGTCGCCATGGAGACAAAAGGCGGGAAAATCAGGCTCACTCTGCTCTGTAAAAGCAGAGTTTCACCCTGTATAAACAGGCTCGTTCCAGCTAAACCATGATAGTTATCACAAAAATTATTTCATTTTACGAGTCCCAAGGCTTCAATGAGCAAATGGTGTGAATTTTATGTTTGAGGACAAAAGCTTGTAGCCACAGTGGCAATTTCAAAATATGTCTCCTCTGTTTTTCTCCTCAGACGTCTGCCAAAAATTATCATTAGAGTCTATGGGAGAATTTCAGGATCTCTCTGCACTTTGAGGTCGATAGCGACTAAAGTATAGGTCTGAGGGTATATCCAGACACATCATTAGAAAGAAGACAAGTATGACTACGATTTAGTGAAGGAATTACGTTGATAGAGTAAAAATTGTGGCTGTAGTGACAAGTTAGAGACAGAAGTTCTGTCTTAAAAAAGCGCACTTTCTCACTGTAGCTGTGACATCACACACTCTAACTCACCCAATACACACTAATGGAAAAGCTGAAAATTTAACAAAAACCACACGATATTTAAACGCTCACAAGTCGAAAACTATAAAAGATACGAGGACGCTGATTTACACGGAGAACGTTGAAAGATGATAGACGCTTTTGACGTTGAAATGACGTTTCTACGCCAAAGTATGACGAAGATAGACGCTGATGAAAAGAGGGAAGTTGACAGAAAGTTGAACGATGATTCCCATAGACGACCATTATAAAAAAACGACGGAAAACGTTGAATAACGTTAAAAGTTGAAAAGCTGAAAACGTGAAAAGTAATAGCCTGCATCGTCTAACGATGACGCACGTTTAGAATGTTGAACGATGATTCTGCGATGAAGCGTTGAGAAGTAGATAGCGACCGAAAAACGGGGCGAAATAATAAGAATAATAATAATAACTAGAAAAAGTAATTTCTCGAGAAATTACGTGGGAGAGCTGATCTGCTGCCGCAACGATGACAAACGCTGATTAAGCTGCTGACGTCAAAAAGTTGACTACGTCCAAAAGTTGACTACGGCAAAACGATGAAAACGAGGAAACGATGACAAAGATTAAAACGATGACAAAAGATGGCGATTAAAAACATGATGATTAAAAAGATGACCATGGTCATACTAAGACAAGATTAAAATATGACAATGACTCAAAAGTTGACCAAGGTAAAAAGATGTCAAAGATTAAAAAGTTGACCAGAGTGCATTGTTGACAATCATAAAGAAGCTCACTATCTTTTTGATTTGAAGAAAGTATTTGTAAATAATTACCTAACTGTGTAATAGTTTAATAACTATTAAAAATTTACCAGTCAGAAACAAAAATCTTGCCATTTAAGATAATAAATTACATTGGTGCTTTTATTTTGAAAGGATGTAGAGGTTGTGTGTGAGTGATTACTAAATTATAAAATAGTCATTAGATAGTCATAATTTATGATTCAATAGCAACAATAGCCCTATTAAAGCAAAAGATTTAGATTTAGCCCTTTCAGAATAAAAGCACCCTAATAAGTTTGAGTGGCTATTTACTGAACTCTAAAGTAGTCTCATTAACGATTGGTTAGTATTCAGAACCACAAACTTTCTAATCAATCTTGCCATTAAAAGTAAAAAATTGTAATTGGTGCTTTTATTTTGAAAGGATTTAGAGGAAATGTGTGGGGGTAATAGCGTAACTGTCAACTAGTCTTTAAATAATCATAATTACCCATTCAAAGGCAAAAACAGTGCAGTTAAAGCTAATAATTGGCATTGGTGCTTTTATTTTGAAAGGATTTAGAGGAAATGTGTGGGGGTAATAGCGTAACTGTCAATTAGTCTTTAATTACCCATTCAAAGGCAAAAACAGTGCAGTTAAAGCTAATAATTGGCATTGGTGCTTTTATTTTGAAAGGATGTAGAGGAAGCACATGTGGGTAATTACTAAACTGTTAATCTATCTTTAAATAGTCATAATTACCCATCTAAAAGTTGAAATAATGCTATTAAAGCTAATTATTTGGCTTGGTGCTTTTATTTTGAAAGGATTTAGAGGAAGCGTGTGCTTAATTACTACACAATCCAATAGTGTAGTTGAGTAATCAGTAATAAGCATGGAACTGCTGTCTACACTGAGCATCAGCAGTTTGACCTGTCAGTCAAATCTGCAGCTGCGCCGTCGCCATGGAGACGAAAGGCGGGAAAATCAGGCTCACTCTGCTCTGTAAAAGCAGAGTTTCACCCTGTATAAACAGGCTTGTTCCAGCTAAACCATGATAGTTATCACAAAAATTATTTCATTTTACGAGTCCCAAGGCTTCAATGAGCAAATGGTGTGAATTTTATGTTTAAGGACAAAAGCTTGTAGCCACAGTCGCAATTTCAAAATATGTCTCCTCTGTTTTTCTCCCCAGACGTCTGCCGAAAATTATCATTAGAGTCTATGGGAGAATTTCGGGATCTCTCTGCGCTTTGAGGTTGATAGCGACTAAAGTATAGGTCTGAGGGTATATCCAGACACATCATTAGAAAGAAGACAAGTATGACTACGATTTAGTGAAGTACTTATGTTGATAGAGTAAAAATTGTGGCTGTAGTGACGAGTTAGAGACAGAAGTTCTGTCTTAAAAAAGCGCACCTTCTCACTGTAGCTGTGACATCACGCACTCTAACAGAGCCAATACACACTAATGGAAAAGCTGAAAATTTAACAAAAACCACACGATATTTAAACGCTCACAAGTCGAAAACTATAAAAGATACGAGGACGCTGATTTAGACGGAGAACGTTGAAAGATGATAGACGCTTTTGACGTTGAAATGACGTTTCTACGTCTAAGTATGACGATGATAGACGCTGATGAAAAGAGGCAAGTTGACAGAAAGTTGAACGATGATTCCCATAGACGACCATTATAAAAAAACGACGGAAAACGTTGAATAACGGTAAAAGTTGAAAAGCTGAAAACGTGAAAAGTAATAGCCTGCATCGTCTAACGATGACGCACGTTTAGAACGTTGAACGATGATTCTGCGATGAAGCGTTGAGAAGTAGATAGCGACCGAAAAACGGGGCGAAATAATAAGAATAATAACTAGAAAAAGTAATTTCTCGAGAAATTACGTGGGAGAGCTGATCTGCTGCCGCAACGATGACAAACGCTGATTAAGCTGCTGACGTCAAAAAGTTGACTGCGTCCAAAAGTTGACTACGGCAAAAAGATGAAAACGATGAAAACGATGAAAACGAGAAAACGTTGACAAAGAATAAAACGATGACAAAAGATGGCGATTTAAAAAAATTCCTAATTTGACCAAGCTGAAAAGATGTCAAAGATTAAAAAGTTGACCAAGGTGCATTGTTGACAATCATAAATAAGCTGACTATCTTTTTGATTTGAAGAAAGTATTTGTAAAGCATTACCTAACTGTGTAATAGTTTAATAAGTAGTAGACATTTACCAGTCAGAAACAAAAATCTTGCCATTTAAGGTAATGAATTACATTGGTGCTTTTATTTTGAAAGGATTTAGAGGTTGTGTGTGGGCAATTACTAAACTATAAAATAGTCGTTAGATAGTCATAATTTATCATTCAATAGCAAGAATAGCCCTATTAAAGCAAAAGATTTAGATTTAGCCCTTTCAGAATAAAAGCACCTTAATAAGTTTGAGTGGCTATTCACTGAACTCTAAAGTAGTCTCATTAACAATTGGTAAGTATTCAGAACCACAAACTTTCTAATCAATCTTGCCATTAAAGGTAATAAATTGTAATTGGTGCTTTTATTTTGAAAGGATTTAGAAGAAATGTGTGGGGGTAATAGCGTAACTGTCAATTAGTCTTTAAATAATCATAATTACCCATTCAAAGGCAAAAACAGTGCAGTTAAACCTAATAATTGGCAATGGTGCTTTTATTTTGAAAGGATGTAGAGGAAGCATGTGTGGGTATTTACTAAACTGTTAATCTATCTTTAAATAGTCATAATTACCCATCTAAAAGCAGAAATATTGCTATTAAAGCTAATTATTTGGCTTGGTGCTTTTATTTTGAAAGGATTTAGAGGAAGTGTGTGCTTAATTACTACACAATCCAATAGTGTAGTTGTGTAATCAGTAATAAGCATGGAACTGCTGTCTACACTGAGCATCAGCAGTTTGACCTGTCAGTGAAATCTGCAGCTGCGCCGTCGCCATGGAGACGAAAGGCGGGAAAATCAGGCTCACTCTGCTCTGTAAAAGCAGAGTTTCACCCTGTATAAACAGGCTTGTTCCAGCTAAATCATGATAGTTATCACAAAAATTATTTCATTTTACGAGTCCCAAGGCTTCAATGAGCAAATGGTGTGAATTTTATGTTTAAGGACAAAAGCTTGTAGCCACAGTGGCAAATTTAAAATACATCTCCTCTGTTTTTCTCTCCAGACGTCTGCCAAAAATTATCATTAGAGTCTATGGGAGAATTTCAGGATGTCTCTGCGCTTTGAGGTTGATAGCGACTAAAGTATAGGTCTGAGGGTATATCCAGACACATCATTAGAAAGAGGACAATTATGACTACGATTTAGTGAAGTAATTACGTTGATAGAGTAAAAATTGTGGCTGTAGTGACAAGTTAAAGACAGAAGTTCTGTCTTAAAAAAGCGCACCTTCTCACTGTAGCTGTGACATCACGCACTCTAAATGACCCAATACACACTAATGGAAAAGCTGAAAATTTAACAAAAACCACACGATATTTAAACGCTCACAAGTCGAAAACTATAAAAGATACGAGGACGCTGATTTAAACGGAGAACGCTGAAAGATGATAGACGCTTTTGACGTTGAAATGACGTTTCTACGCCAAAGTATGACGATGACAGAAGCTGACGAAAAGAGGCAAGTTGACAAAAAGTTGAACGATGATTCCCATAGACGACCATTATAAAAAAACGACGAAAAACGTTGAATAACGTTAAAAGTTGAAAAGCTGAAAACGTGAAAAGTAATAGCCTGCATCGTCTAACGATGACGCACGTTTAGAACGTTGAACGATGATTCTACGATGAAGCGTTGAGAAGTAGATAGCGACCGAAAAACAGGGCGAAATAATAAGAATAATAATAAAGAGCGAAGATCTCAATAGTGTGAGAGCTGTTCAGCTCTCCCACTAATAATAAAGAGCGAAGATCTCAATAGTGTGAGAGCTGTTCAGCTCTCCCACTAATAAAGAGCGAAGATCTCAATAGTGTGAGAGCTGTTCAGCTCTCCCACTAATAATAAAGAGCGAAGATCTCAATAGTGTGAGAGCTGTTCAGCTCTCCCACTAATAATAATAAAGAGCGAAGATCTCAATAGTGTGAGAGCTGTTCAGCTCTCCCACTAATAATGAACACAGAAGATAACAATAGTGTGAGAGCTGTTCAGCTCTCCCACTAATTACTACACAATCCAATAGTGTAGTTGAGTAGTCAGTAATAAGCATGTAACTGCTGTCTACACTGAGCATCAGGAGTTTGACCTGTCAGTGAAATCTGCAGCTGCGCCGTCGCCATGGAGACGAAAGGCGGGAAAATCAGGCTCACTCTGCTCTGTAAAAGCAGAGTTTCACCCTGTATAAACAGGCTTGTTCCAGCTAAACCATGATAGTTATCACAAAGATTATTTCATTTTACGAGTCCCAAGGCTTCAATGAGCAAATGGTGTGAATTTTATGTTTAAGGACAAAAGCCTGTAGCCACAGTGGCAATTTCAAAATATGTCTCCTCTGTTTTTCTCCTCAGACGTCTGCCAAAAATTATCATTAGAGTCAATGGGAGAATTTCAGGATGTCTCTGCGCTTTGAGGTTGATAGCAACTAAAGTATAAGTCTGAGGGTATATCCAGACACATCATTAGAAACAAGACAATTATGAATACGATTTAGTGAAGTAATTACGTTGATAGAGTAATAATTGTGGCTGTAGTGACAAGTTAAAGACAGAAGTTCTGTCTTAAAAAAGCGCACCTTCTCACTGTAGCTGTGACATCACGCACTCTAACTGACCCAATACACACTAATGGAAAAGCTGAAAATTTAACAAAAACCACACCATATTTAAACGCTCACAAGTCGAAAACTATAAAAGATACGAGGACGCTGATTTACACGGAGAACGTTGAAAGATGATAGACGCTTGGAGAGCTGAACAGCTCTCACACTATTGTTATCTTCGGTCTTCATTATCACAGTGAATGCTGCAAAGCATTCACTGTATTGTTTTTCTAAGCTTTATTATTATTATTATTATTATCTTTTTTCTTCCCCCCGTTTTTCTGCATCTAACTAGTCCCGCATACTTTCAGCTACAGAAACGATTCCAATATCAAAATGTTCAGCTTTTTAAGGAGAAGTGTGCTATTACTTTTCTCATTCATATGTTTCATATTTTTCAAGTTATTAAGCTTTTTTTAACTTTTTTTTCCCATTGAAATGAATGGGAACAACTTTTCAAATTCTCTTCAGCTTTGTCTACTTTCAGCTTTAACTACTTCCGCATTCTTTAGGCTACAGACACCATTTAAACTACAAAATAATCTTCAACTATTCAACTATTAATCTTCCAGAAATCGTTAAAATATCTTTAATAGTTTCTGATTTATAGCAGTTTAAATATTGGGTGGTTTTTGGTCAATTTTCATCTTTTCCATTAGTGTGTATTGGGTTATTTAGAGTGCGTGATGTCACAGCCAGAGTGCGAGGGGACGTTTTTTTAAGATAGAACTTCTATCTTTAACTCGTCACTACGGACACAATTTTCACTCTATCAACGTAATTATTTCACTAAATCGTAGTCATACTTGTCTTCTTTCCAATGATGTGTCTGGCTTTACTCTCAGACCTATACTTTAGTCGCTATCGACCTCAAAGCGCAGAGAGATCCCGAAATTCTCCCATAGACTCTAATGATAATTTTCGGCAGACGTCTGGGGAGAAAAACAAGAGGAGAAGTATTTTGAAATTGCGACTGCGGCTACAAACATTTGTCCTCAAACATAAAATTCACACCATTTGCTCATTGAAGACTTGGGACTCGTAAAATGAAATAATTTTTGTGATATCTATTATGGTTTAGCTGGAACAAGCCTGTTTATACAGGGTGAAACTCTGCTTTTACAGAGCAGAGTGAGCCTGATTTTCCCGCCTTTCGTCTCCATGGCGACGGCGCAGCTGCAGATTTCACTGACAGGTCAAACTCCTGATTCTCAGTGTAGACAGCAGTTCCATGCTTATTACTGGTTACTCATCTACACTATTGGATTGTGTAGTAATTAAGCACACACTTCCTCTAAATCCTTTCAAAATAAAAGCACCAAGCCAAATATTTAGCTTTAATAGCAATATTTCTGCTTTTAGATGGGTAATTATGACTATTTAAAGATAGATTAACAGTTTAGTAATTACCCACACATGCTTCCTCTACATCCTTTCAAAATAAAAGCACCAATGCCAATTATTAGCTTTAACTGCACCATTTTTGCCTTTGAATGGTTAATTATGATTATTTAAAGACTAATTGACAGTTATGCTATTACCCCCACACGTTTCCTCTAAATCCTTTCAAAATAAAAGCACCAATTACAATTTATTACCTTTAATGGCAAGATTGATTAGAACATTTCTGGTTCTGAATACTTACCAATCGTTAATGAGACACTTTAGAGTTCAGCAAATAACCACACTTATTAGGGTGATTTTATTCTGAAAGGGCTTAAACTAAATTTTTTCCTTTAATAGGGCAATTCTTGCTATTGAATGACATATTATGACTGTCTAATGACTATTTTATAGTTTAGTAATTACTCACACACGACCTCTAAATCTTTTCAAAATAAAAGCACCAATCCAGATTTTTAGCTTTAATAGCACTATTTGTGCTTTTGAATGGGTAATCATGACTGGTTAGTGTGACTGTTTTACAGTTTAGCTATTAAGCACGTACAGCCCCTCTACATCCTTTCAAAATAAAAGCCCCAATCCTGATCTTTAGCTAAGGATAACAATAGTTCTGCTTTCAACAGGTGTATTATGACTAGTTATTTAGACTAATATACTGTTTAGCAAATACCTGCACAGGCATTTTCCCTATTCTTTTAAAATAAAAGCACCAATCCAAATTTTTAGCTTTAATAGGACTATTTATACTTTTTAATGGGTAATCGTGACTGGTTATTGTGACTGTTTTACAGTTTAGCTATTAAGCACACACAGCTTCTCCACATCCTTTCAAAATAAAAGCCCAAATCCTGATTTTTAACTAAAGATAGCAATATTTCTGTTTCCAACAGGTTTATTATGACTATTTATTTAGACTAAAATACTGCACACACAGTTTCTCCAAATCCTTTCAAAATAAAAGCCCCATTCCAGATCTTTAGCTAAAAAGGGCAATATTTCTGCGTTCAGCTGGTGTATTGTTACTAGATGATAAGACAATCTTAATGTTTAGAAATTGCCTGCACAGGTGTCCTCGATATCCTTTCAAAATAAAAGTACCAATCCAAATTTTTAGTTTTAATAGCATAAACTCTGTTTTTGAATGGGTAATTGTGACAAGTAATGAGACTATTTTAAAGTTTAGCTATAAACACATACATCTCTAAATCATTTTAAAATAAAAGCATTAAACCAATTTTTTTGCTTTGATAGAATAAATTCTGCTTTTGAATGGTCAATTGTAAATCAGCAATAAGTCTATACCAGTTATTACTGGTTTATTATTACTAGTTAATGAAACAATTTAACAATTACTCACACAAGCTTCCTGTAAGTCATTTCAAAATAAGAATACTAAACTTTTAGTGCAACTAACTAAGCTCTAAACCTTTTTAATTTATGCTTTTGACTGCTTTTTTGTTATTTAGGACAACTTAATGAGCACTTTTCCCAGTTTACCAATTTAGGACACACACTTCCTCAAATTACTTTCAAAATAAACGCACCAATCTAATTATTTAGCCTAAATATCACATTTGTGAATTTGACTAGTTAATTATAACCAGTTAATGAAACTATTCTACTGTTCAGCAATTATCTGCACACACTTCCTTCAAAGCTTTAACTTTTATCAATTTAAATCCAAATACTTGTTCTGAAGCAAATTTAAGCCGTATTAATTATTTCCAAAACGTTAAGCTACTCATTAAGCTCTTGAAATCAAAACTATTTAATTACAATATTTAGCCATTTTGATACATTTGGCTATAATTCAACAAATTATTAATTGATTTTCAGCAGTTTGTTAATTTCAGCAAATCTTTTTTGTGTTTCCTCCATATGAAATTGAACTACTTCAGCTTCTTCTGCAAATATTCAGCACTGTTTAATCAATTCCTATTTCTCCTTAGATACATTCAACTATGCTTTACATGATTGAGCTATTTCATCTGTTTTAAATGTTTCAGTTACTTTCAGCAACTCTTCAGGAATATTTTCAGCTTGGAAGCATTCACTGTGCATTTTCTTATGGAAATGCTTTTTCTAGTTGTTATTATTATTATTATTCTACTTATTCCGCCCTTTTTTTGATTGCTATCTACTTTTTAACGCTTCATCGTAGAATCGTCGTTCAACTTTCTAAACGTGTGTCATCTTTAGGAGATGTGGGCTATTACTTTTTATGTTTTCAGCTTTTCAACTTTTAACGTTATTCAACTTTTTTCATTGTTTTTTTATAATGGTTGTCTATGGGAATCATCGTTCAAGTTTTTGTCAACTTCCCTCTTTTCATCAGCTTCTGTCATCGTCATACTTTGGCGTAGAAACGTCATTTCAACTTCAAAAGCGTCCATCAACGTTCAACTTTCTCCTTGTAAATCAGCGTTGTCGTATCTTCTATACTTTTCGACTTGTGAGCGTTTAAATATCGTGTGGCTTTTGTTAAATTTTCAGCTTTTCCATTAGTGTGTATTGGCTCTGCTAGAGTGCGTGATGTCACAGCTACAGTGAGAAGGTGCGCTTTTTTAAGACAGAACTTCTGTCTTTAACTTGTCACTACAGCCACAATTTTTACTCTATCAACGTAATTACTTCACTAAATCGTAGTCATACTTGTCTTCTTTCTAATGATGTGTCTGGATATACCCTCAGACCTATACTTTAGTCGCTATCAACCTCAAAGCGCAGAGACATCCTGAAATTCTCCCATAGACTCTAATGATAATTTTTCGCAGACGTCTGGGGAGAAAAACAGAGGAGACATATTTTGAAATTGCCACTGTGGCTACAAGCTTTTGTCCTTAAACATAAAATTCACACCATTTGCTCATTGAAGCCTTGGGACTCGTAAAATGAAATAATTTTTGTGATAACTATTATGCTTTAGCTGGAACAAGCCTGTTTATACAGGGTGAAACTCTGCTTTTACAGAGCAGAGTGAGCCTGATTTTCCCGCCTTTCGTCTCCATGGCGACGGCGCAGCTGCAGATTTCACTGACAGGTCAAACTCCTGATGCTCAGTGTAGACAGCAGTTCCATGCTCATTACTGATTACTCAACTACACTATTGGATTGTGTAGTAATTAAGCACACACTTCCTCTAAATCCCTTCAAAATAAAAGCACCAAGCCAAATAATTAGCTTTGATAGCAATATTTCTGCTTTTAGATGGGTAAATATGACTGTTTAAATATAGATTAACAGTTTAGTAATTACCCACACATGCTTCCTCTACATCCTTTCAAAATAAAAGCACCAATGCCAATTATTAGCTTTAACTGCACTGTTTTTGCCTTTGAATGGGTAATTATGATTATTTAAAGACTAATTGACAGTTACGCTATTACCCCCACACATTTCCTCTAAATCCTTTCAAAATAAAAGCACCAATTACAATTTTTTACCTTTAATGGCAAGATTGATTAGAAAGTTTGTGGTTCTGAATACTAACCAATCGTTAATGAGACTACTTTAGAGTTCAGTAAATAGCCACTCAAACTTATTAGGGTGCTTTTATTCTGAAAGGGCTAAATCTAAATCTTTTGTTTTAATAGGGCTATTCTTGCTATTGAATGATAAATTATGACTATCTAATGACTATTTTATAGTTTAGTAATTGCCCACACACAACCTCTAAATCTTTTCAAAATAAAAGCACCAATGTAATTTATTACCTTAAATGGCAAGATTTTCGTTTCTGACTGGTAAATTTCTTCTAGTTATTAAACTATTACACAGTTAGGTAATTATTTACAAATACTTTCTTCAAATCAAAAAGATAGTCAGCTTATTTATGATTGTCAACAATGCACTCTGGTCAACTTTTTAATCTTTGACATCTTTTTACCTTGGTCAACTTTTGAGTCATTGTCATATTTTAATCTTGTCTCAGTAGGACCTTGGTCATCTTTTTAATCATCATCTTTTTAATCGCCATCTTTTGTCATCGTTTTAATCTTTGTCATCGTTTTCTCGTTTTCATTGTTTTGCCGTAGTCAACTTTTGGACGTAGTCAACTTTTTGACGTCAGCAGCTTAATCAGCGTTTGTCATCGTTGCGGCAGCAGATCAGCTCTCCCACGTAATTTCTCGAGAAATTACTTTTTCTAGTTAGTGGGAGAGCTGAACAGCTCTCACACTATTGATATCTTCGCTCTTTTTTTTTTTTTTTTTTTTATTTCGCCCCGTTTTTCGGTCGCTTTCATCGTCTCAACGCTTCGTCGTAGAATCGCCGTTCAACTTTCTAAACGTGTGTCGTCTTTAGGAGATGGGGGCTATAACTTTTTACGTTTTCTGCTTTTCAACTTTTAACGTTATTCAACGTTTTTCGTCGTTTTTTTATAATGGTCGTCTATAGGAATCATCGTTCAACTTTTTGTCAACTTGGCTCTTTTTGTCAGCTTCTGTCATCGTCATACTTTGGCGTAGAAACGTCATTTCAACGTCAAAAGCGTCTATCATCTTTCAACGTTCTCCGTGTAAATCAGCGTCCTCGTATCTTTTATAGTTTTTTAATTGTGAGCGTTTAAATATCGTGTGGTTTTTGTTAAATTTTCAGCTTTTCCATTAGTGTGTATTGCGTCTGCTAGAGTGCGTGATGTCACAGCTACAGTGAGAAGGTGCGCTTTTTTAAGACAGAACTTCTGTCTCTAACTTGTCACTACAGCCACAATTTTTACTCTATCAACGTAATTACTTCACTAAATCGTAGTCATAATTGTCTTCTTTCTAATGATGTGTCTGGATATACCCTCAGACCTATACTTTAGTCGCTATCAACCTCAAAGCGCAGAGATATCCTGAAATTCTCCCATAAACTCTAATGATAATTTATGGCAGACATCTGGGGAGAAAAACAGAGGAGACATATTTTGAAATTGCCACTGTGGCTACAAGCTTTTGTCCTTAAACATAAAATTCACACCATTTGCTCATTGAAGACTTGGGACTCGTAAAATGAAATAATTTTTATGTTAACTATCATGGTTTAGCTGGAACAAGCTTGTTTATTCAGAATGAAACTCTGCTTTTACAGAGCAGAGTGAGCCTGATTTTCCCGCCTTTCGTCTCCATGGCGACGGCGCACCTGCAGATTTGACTGACAGGTCAAACTCCTGATGCTCAGTGTAGACAGCAGTTCCATGCTTATTACTGATTACTCAACTACACTATTGGATTGTGTAGTAATTAAGCACACACTTCCTCTAAATCCTTACAAAATAAAAGCACCAAGCCAAATAATTCGCTTTAATAGCAAAATTTCTGCTTTTAGATGGGTAATTATGATTCTTTAAAGACTAATTGACAGTTACGCTATTACCCCTACACATTTCCTCTAAATCCTTTTAAAATAAAAGCGCCAATTACAATTTATTACCTTTAATGGCAAGATTGATTAGAAAATTTTTGCTTCTGAATACAGTACTTACCAATCGTTAATGAGACTACTTTAGAGTTCAGTTAATAACCACTCACACTTATTAGGGTGCTTTTAATCTGAAAAAGCTAAATCTAAATCTTTTGCTTTAATAGGGCTATTCTTGCTATTGAATGATAAATTATGACTATCTAATGACTATTTTATAGTTTAGTAATCGCCCACACACAACCTCTAAATCCTTTCAAAATAGAAGCACCAATGTAATTTATTACCTTAAATGGCAAGATTTTTGTTTCTGACTGGTAAATTTCTACTAGTTATTAAACTATTACACAGGTAATTATTTACAAATAATTTCTTCAAATCAAAAAGCTAGTCAGCTTATTTATGATTGTCAACAATGCACCTTGGTCAACTTTTTAATCTTTGACATCTTTTTAACTTGGTCAACTTTTGAATCATTGTCATCTCTTTAATATTGTCATATTGTCATCATCTTTTTAATCGCCATCTTTTGTCATCGTTTTAATCTTTGTCAACGTTTTCTCGTTTTCATCGTTTTGCCGTAGTCAACTTTTGGACGTAGTCAACTTTTTGACGTCAGCAGCTTAATCAGCGTTTGGCATCGTTGCGGCAGCAGATCAGCTCTCCCACGTAATTTCTCGAGAAATTACTTTTTCTAGTTAATTATAAAAGTTTTACAGTATGACATGGTATTTTTAAATACTAATAAATGCTTAATTTTGCAGTAAAAGTAAACAGATCTTTATTAGGCGACAGTTTTTCTATATATGCAATATTTTGTTTTTTAGTTTTCCGTATTTTGAACAGACCGACGTCTCGCTATGAAAAGAGGAAGTCGCGACGAGCGTGTTTTGTGCTCTGCTGTAAAGCGCGTAATACGGGCGCAAGACGTTTTTGAAGCGCGGCTGGCTGAACGACGGATGAACGAATGACTGCTCATTTGACCGCAGTCTGGTAGTTTACCGTGTTTTTATTTAGCGCCAGCGGCTGGGGAGAGCGGAGCCTCGCTGGTAGGCGACGACTGCGGGGGCAGCGACCGGGACGCACAGCTGCACTTCAATCCAGATTACTGCTTTGGGTCTGGATACGAGTGACCCACGGGTTTGTGCCCTTCCCCGACGCTGCTGTTTCTGGCTTCTTCTTTTTATTGTGTCTCGGTTTCGCCAAGGTTTCGGTGTTTCCTTTTGTATCAACCACTTGCAGCTATTGTTCATATTGTTAAAGTTTTGTTTCTTGAGAAATAAAGTCAACGTTAAAGCATTCAGTATTGTATGCAAATTAGATTGCAATGCATTATGGTTAGTGAATTGTGAACAATTGTGGCACCCTAACAACTAAGAATGAGTGACCCTTCCTTAAAGTGGAGGTTGTAATATGTTTGCAAGTTCACCTTTGTAGGTGGTAACTTATGTGAGGATTTAGTGGTGTTTAGTCTTGTGTTTTTTACTTATAATAAAAAACAAAATAAAAATGAAATATTACTATATTAAATATGTATAATCACTTTCAAGCTTTTTTTCATCAAGATGTTCAGCGTTGTTTTTTAGATAATTATATTTAGCTGGTGAGGGTAGGAATGTAGATTGACCGGCAAATTGAGAGCTTTGCTGTTGGAGAAAATATATTTTCCTCTATTCTCATTTATCTTGTTTATTCATTATCTTTTACATATAATACCTTTTTACATTTAACATTTATGGTTTGCATTTGCTGTGCCTTATAACCACATTGACAGTTGCACAGACGTCTAAGCCACCACAATTTTTTGGTCGAGAGCCATGGCTTCAGATTTGGAGGAGCTGATTCTCATCCCAGCCGCTTCACACTCAGCTGCAAACCACCCCAGCGCACGCTGAAGGTCCTGGCCCAATGAAGCCAACAGGACAACATCCTCTGCGAAAAGCAGAAACGCAATCCTGTGGTCCCTGAACCAGACCCCCTCCGGCCCCTGGCTGCTCCTAGAAATTCTGTCCATAAAAACAACGAACAGAACCGGTGACAAAGAGCAGCCCTGCCGAAGTCCAACATGCAGGAACAGGTCTGACTTACTGCCGGTGTTATGGCAAAAATTGTCTCTTCCTTATTTCTATGTCTCTTCCTTATTTCTATGCAGTTATTATACGAGTTATGACTTATGTTCTGCAATTAATATCTTATGTTTTGTCTTACTGTATGCATTTGACATTTCACCTAAATTGTTCAATGGTTGTCTCTGCCTGATAGACTCTCAACTCTAGCTCCCAAACCCAAGGTCGGGGAGTTGTGTCTCTGTCTGTTGAGACTTGGTGCTCCTTTCTCACAGATAGTTGGACGTCAGCGATGCAGGTGTGAGAAAGTAAAAATCTTCACACACACTGCGACAGGGAGAAGATGGTGCATGTAATTTGATTGGGTTGGAAAGACATTCCACCCTAGTCGGACAGAGAAGCTAAAAGGCAGAAGCAACTTGAGGATCGTGGGCTCTTTGCATCACACCTTCGTAGTGTGTGCACTGATCTCCCCAGCTGGTTTTTGGTTTGTTGATGTGCACGATCAACATCCATGCTTTTTATTTGCTTTCCCCATTATTTTTATTTTCTTTATTATTTCAATAAATCGCACAAAAGGACAACTCTCTCTCATCTACTTCTTTATGGAAAATTTCCACCACAGAAATTGGCGTTGTCGGCAGGATCCCGCGGCAGGTCGTCTGGACGGTGTGACCAGGGACGATAGTCCTGAGGACTAGGGTCGCTCAGCCTCCAAACCTCTACAGACATTCAGAGCTGGGAGGACTGCTCACCCGTCTGGATCGCCTCTGACGAGATCCACGAACTCAGATTCAAACTCAAATCCTAATTTGGCTCGGCTCGGTGAGAGAGATTCCTTTTAATTTGGGAAAAAACAAAAAGAAAATATAACTAGGAAAAGAGATAATAATATTTCTAAAACGACTATGTGGCTGAAAACATCTAAAATATAATAATTAGGACCAAACAATTTTTTTAAATTAAAAAATTTAATATTCGGGTAAAAATTAATTAGGTCAAAGTCTGCCCTGGTGGTCGAGACGGTGGTTGCTAAGGGTTGGCTCGTGGGACCGAGCTTGTTTTGTCTGTACTGAGGATACAGACCAGTGTGCAGATCTGAGCGCAGTCCAAAGGGTGTGGACAAGGAAATAAAAGACGGCTTCTGAAATACGGAGCGCGTTTGCAGGGGGAAGTGTTTTTGAGATACGAGGGACCCGGGTCTTAGAGGGGCCTGACGGTGAGGGACCACTTCCGAGAACCCTGTCGCTGATCTGAGCGGTTCCCTTTCTACGGAGACGTCCGTGGAAGAGAAATTTCGAAAAAAGGTTCCGGCCGGAACACATAAAAATCTAAGGCAGGAAACCGCCGGGACTCTGAAAGATGGGTTCGGGGCGATCTAAGTCTCCACCACCAGACTGCAGCATTACAAAAGTAAAAGTAATTAAAAGTAAAAAGTTAATATGGTTATTAGTGCGTTTCATGTTTCCATGAGTGGGAAACTGGTTATGGGTTCAAAAGGAGAATCACTTAGTGTAAGGACATATGCACCTTAAAAGAAAAATTAGAGACAAAAGAAAATACTTGAAAAAGCAAAACTATCAAAACTAAAGCCCTAAAAGAAACAAAAGATGAAAGTAACGGAAAGAAAGGAGATAACAACTCTGGGGAAGAATTGTTTGCACTCTGCCACAGACACACATACACCACACACACACGTCATGTCAAGAGCAAATGCTCCCATTGTTTCTGCTCTCTATTCTAATGCAGAACCGAGCGCGATGAGGGTAAATCCGGATCTGGACTCCTTTCCCACCATCAGCAGAAGAACCGAAGGAGAAGAAGCGCCGACCAACAACCAGAACAGGGTGGAAGCGCTGACACCACAGCAGCTGGAGGACACAGACCACAGCATGGACGCCTCAGCGACTCTCACAACGTCTGCAGCCATCACGTTCTGGGCTCATCAGATGAACCAGCTACTACAAGCATGTGTGTCTGACACAGACACCTGCTTATGACAATCAGCAAAGGAAAACAAGGACAGAGCAACAGCAGAGAAGACGTGCTCTGACACAGACACTGGTTGAAACAACAGGAGAGGCTTCAGACGTGATCGGCCCAATAGAGCTGCATGCGAGGATCCAGGAAAGGTCTGTCATCGAGGAACAACTGTCCCATTGAAAGGCTTCACCCACTGGCGCTCACATCAGACTGATGGTTGGGGAAGGAGGAAGGTGACGGTTCCTTTTCACGTGATGTACAAGACGGTACCGCAAAAACACACACACATTCATACACGCAATGAAGAAACACGCTTACAGCTGATACACGCTCAAATTCATGTTCATGCTTATCTGCTCGCAATGAAGAATCGCTTTTTGCTTAAAAAAAATCCCACAGAGTGATTTTAAAATGATGACAAACAGCTAAATGACAATTGCTGTATGACTTTACAGTCTGATGGGTTCAAACTATTTTAACTTGCAACAAATTCAGTAATAAAATCCTCTATGTTTCTAAAAGGGTTTGTGCACAATATAGGTTTGTCTGGCCAGACTAGAAGACTATAGGAAACAAAACAGACTATAGAGAAAACAAAACAGACTGTAGAAAAAGAAACAAAAAAACAGACTATAGGAAGACTGAGACTGACTGAAACAGACTATTAATGACTATTAAAGGGAAGACGACTATTAGAGAGAAGTAATAATAATTACTGTACGTACCAGACTATTAAAGAAAAACTTATTCTTTCACTGTCTTGTGCAACATCTGACAGCAAGACACCT
Organism: Betta splendens; assembly: GCF_900634795.4. Lineage (NCBI taxonomy): Eukaryota > Metazoa > Chordata > Actinopteri > Anabantiformes > Osphronemidae > Betta > Betta splendens. The sequence goes on along the minus strand of NC_040887.2, from coordinate 284,502 downwards.
TAACATTCATTTTTGCTTTCAAACTTGTGCCCAGTTAAATTTTTAGGAAGAGATCTCATGTAGTTTAGATATTTGATTGATTTCCACTCCAGACGGAGTGAAGGGTAACATCTACAGACATTCTAAATAATCCCTCTTTTGTTGGTGTTAACTTCAGCTCAGCTGTGCTCTTATCATTGGCTGCTGAGGGGGGGCTGTAACTGAGGCCCTCACACAGGCTGCATCGCAGCTTGTTTATGATTTCACACACACACACACAAACTGACCTCAACTTCCCTCTTTTGGGATGAACACAGGTCTGCGCTTGCGATTTCTTTTCCTAACGAACAAAAAGATTTTTGATTTTTATTCTACAGTTCCACACGTCCCTCTGTGAAAACATGATGGAGACAGATGCAGGACGTGGGTCCTTTCGTGATCAGATGTCAACGGGGTGGAGACTGGTGAACGACTTCTGACCCCATGGGACGTATTCACCCACATTACATGCTTTTGTTTTTATTTTTATTTTTCAGAGGACGCTCTGAGCCAACACTCAGCCTTACAGGAAGCCCTGTTTCCCTGTGGCTCACACACAGACATGATGTAGGTTTGATCAGAGGATGTGAACCAGTGGTCATCACACCTAAATCTGACCACAGACCATGTGAACAACAACACCCTCTTAAAGGAAGCCATAGATGGTGTTACTGCAGACACCACTAAGCTACTGAAACATTGGATGCTACAGGCCACAAAGAGAGCCTGTTTAAATTACACTTTGTTTAGACAAAGGTTATTTTCTGGGTCATTGTAATTACAGCTGATGGCAAATCCATCTCACCCAACAGATTTGAAGCAATTTGAAACCTGCCTAAACCGTGCACGTATAAACAGCTTATCTTTTCTAGGTTTTTGTTCTTATTGCAGGAACTTCATTCTTAACTTTAATGTCTTTGAGGCCCCACTCAGGGTTCTGATGCAGACATCTTCATCGTCCACTTCTTGTCTCACGTGGACGTCTGAGGCTGACGTTTATTGACCTCATGCTTGCTCTTCAGTCGGCTCCTACTTTGGGTCTTCCTGATCTGACCCTACGCAACCTTTCACTCAAACAGTGAATGAGAAATCAGGTTGTACGACTTCTGTTCTTTTGTCCTCATACTGTGTCTTTGATTCTTTTGGAAAACATCACATCTTTCTACAGCCCGATGGCTTAGATGCAACACCACCTTACTAAACATGCTGAACGTTACTATCAAGAGGCCGTCTTGAAGTCTGGCTCTTTGCTAAGACACTACTCTGCTCAGGCTGCAGAGTTGATCACATTGACTGAAGCTAGTAAACGAGCAGAAGGAGAGTCTGTTACCATCTACACGGACTCCACAGACGCTCTGTGGAAGCATAGGAAGCTTTTTTGAAGTCTAATTGCAAACCTATCTCACATCATGATTAGGTTCTGCTTTGCTGGACGCTGTCCTGCCACCTACAGCTAATGCTGTTTTTACATCATCAGTGACGACTTTGTTTCTGCCGACATGCAGCTGCAGACGCTGCTGCGAAGGACGACAACCCCTCCCTCTCCTGATCCTCGTTTCCTCTCCTCATCCTTGTTCCCTCTCTCCAACTCTCTCTATCCTTTCCTTCCTTTCTTCCTCTCTCCCTGTGCTTTAAACATTTTCTACCTCGCAGGAACACAGACTCTGGCTGACGAATGGTTCCACCTGTAGCCATGGAGTCTGGTTTGGGCCTGACGACAAGCCGTGCCGCCCAAACACTTTTTCCCCACAATTCAGATTTCCCAACAGGTGAAAACAGGCGACAGGACCATCACACCATTCAACCAGGGGACTGAGCGATCGTTAAGGAGTTCAGGAGGAAGCACTGGACCTCCAAACGGTGGCGAGGCCCCTTCCAGGTCCTTCTGACGACCAACACGACTGTAAAGATCGCAGAAAGAGCGACTTGGACCAACTCCATCCAGGAAGGTCCCGGATCCAACAGACGACCCTCCATCTACATCTACACCACACAAGAAAACCACCACTGACGAAAAGAATTGAGAAGAACGACCCTCGCTGTGCTCACACACTCACTGAGGCGAGGCTGCGTTGACCGTTCAGCTAAAGGTGTGAGCCAAGCGCCGCCTAAAGCTGCACCGGTGAATCACACTATCAGACTATACATCTACACACACGTTTCTGAGAAAACACACACACGAGCAGCCTTGAGTTGCCGACGCTGGACGACGTGTAGACTCTTCACATCACGGGAGTGACAGTGACTCAGACGACATTGGGAGGAAACCTGGCGGTGATAACGAACCCCAAGTGTCTCTGTGATCAGCTGATCACAACCTGAAGAACCCCAACGAACTGTCAATACTTCAACACACAGGTTGGAAACAATCTAACGCTACTGTTCAACAGGAAGAAGCAGATTGTTACGAGACATCAATTGTAAACATGCTTTGTTAGACTTCATTTTATGTTACTTGGATTATTGCCTTTAGCATATGATGTTTCTATGTAACTTTACACACTACTTTTGAATGAGAAAATTCACAACAACAACAACACTGAGTTTAAATATCCTGAAGTTGACTTGGTGTTTAATTTGCTCACAATCACTTTATTCACTGCTACAATTAGTTCTATCCTTCATCTACAGATGAAAGACAACAGAAGCGGAAATATGCATCATCATTCTGGTTAAATCCCTGAATCTCCTATTCGCTCTAGACGCAAATGTACAATTAAAGATCCGAAAGCATTAAATCTATCTTAAGAATATATGAAACAGAACCCCACCGGAAACGTATGGCTATCATACATTAATTGTCTTTATTACATTACAATTGAATGGCCGTAGACACATTGTTAGCAGAGAAAAGAGGCGTTTGTGTTATGTTTGGAGAGGCATGTTGTACTTACATCCTGAATAACACTGATTCTAATGGTATTGTGGCGAAGGCGCTACACGGCCTTCAGAATCTCAGCTAACTCTGGTATAGATTCTTCCTCTTGGAATTGGCTAGACGAAATGTCTGGAAAATGGAAATCTGTTCTCATGTCCACAGCTGTTTCCTTTATAATTGAGATGGCTGTGATTCTCTTGTTTGGTTTTTGCGTTATCCCACTGGTTAGAGGTCTCATCATGCGTGCGACCTCAGCAACACTCTCGTATGAGATGACACAATGCACTATGTTCAAAAACCCCAACTCTAATTTACTTAATGACTTTGACGATGATCTTAGGCTATCTAATCACAAAATATAATCTGATACAAATATGATTATGAGCTTATTTTCTTCACATGCCAATACAGAGGTTATTCTTGTATAACTACCCAAAAACAGCTCCCAACCTTTTGTCCCTTAGTTACTTCCATTTTATGTGAAGGTGTATTTTGAATCTTGATGAGTTAATACCCTTATTGTTTCATTTGCAAGGATCTTTTATTATTACAGAATGTGATGTTAACAATTTTTCTTCTTAGTGGTTGATTAATGTGTAATCAAAAGGGGGGAGTGTTATGGCAAAAATTGTCTCTTCCTTATTTCTATGTCTCTTCCTTATTTCTATGCAGTTATTATACGAGTTATGACTTATGTTCTGCAATTAATATCTTATGTTTTGTCTTACTGTATGCATTTGACATTTCACCTAGATTGTTCAATGGTTGTCTCTGCCTGATAGACTCTCAACTCTAGCTCCCAAACCCAAGGTCGGGGAGTTGTGTCTCTGTCTGTTGAGACTTGGTGCTCCTTTCTCACAGATAGTTGGACGTCAGCGATGCAGGTGTGAGAAAGTAAAAATCTTCACACACACTGCGACAGGGAGGAGATGGTGCATGTAATTTGATTGGGTTGGAAAGACATTCCACCCTAGTCGGACAGAGAAGCTAAAAGGCAGAAGCAACTTGAGGATCGTGGGCTCTTTGCATCACACCTTCGTGGTGTGTGCACTGATCTCCCCAGCTGGTTTTTGGTTTGTTGATGTGCACGATCAACATCCATGCTTTTTATTTGCTTTCCCCATTATTTTTATTTTCTTTATTATTTCAATAAATCGCACAAAAGGACAACTCTCTCTCATCTACTTCTTTATGGAAAATTTCCACCACACCGGCAATGTGAACCAAGCTCCTGCTCCGGTTGTACAGAGACCGAACAGCCCTTAGCAAAGAGCCTTAGACTACATACTCCTGGAGCACCCCCCATAGGATGTGACGAGGGACGCAGCCAAATGCCTTCTCCAAGTCCACAAAACACATGTAAACCGGTTGGGCAAACTCCCACAAACCCTTAAGCACCCTGCTGAGGGTATAAAGCTGGTTCAACATTCCACGACCAAGACGAAAACCACATTGTTCCTCCTGCATCCGAGGTTTGACTATCGGTTGGGCCAATTTCTTCTCTCCAGTACCCTGGCATAGACTTTCCCGGGGAGGCTAAGAAGTGTAATCCCCCTATAGTATAGTATATATAGAACATATTCTCCTGTGCCCCTTTTTGTGAAGAGGGACAGCCAGCCCGGTTGTCCAGTCCAGAGGAACTGATCCCCTCGTCCATGCGATGTTGCAGAGGCGTGTCACCCAAGACAGCCCCACAACATCCAGAGACTTGAGGTACTCAGGACAGATCTCACCCACCTCGCTGCCCTGCCACTGAGGAGCTTACAAACTACCTCAGTGACCTCAGCCTGGGTGATGGGCAAGTCCACCTCTGAAATCCCTGCTGCTGCTTCCTTAGTAGAAGGCGTGTCGAAGGGGTTGAGGAGGTCCTCAAAGTACTACTTCCACCATCCAATAACATCCCCAGTCGAAGTCAACAGTTCCACACCTGCACTGAAAACAGAGTTGGTGAAGGACTGCTTCTCCCTCCTGAGGTGTCGAACGGTTTGCAGGAATATCTTTGAAGCCGAACGATAGTCCATGGCCTCCCTGAACTCCTCCCAGGTCTGAGTTTTTGCCTCCACAACAGCACGGGCGCGCTTGGCCTGTTCAGTACCGATCAGCTGCCTCAGGACACCAGACCTGATAGGACTCCTTCTTCAGCTTGATGGCATCCCTTACCTCCGGCGTCCACTACCGGGTTTGTGAGTGAGTACCACCACGACAGGCACCCTGCGTCCGCAGCTCTAAGCGGCCGCGTTGACAATGGTGGCGGGGAACATGGTCCACTCAGACTCTAGGTCTCCAACCTCTCTTGGAATTTGGAGGAAACTCTTCTGGAGGTGTGAGTTAAAGGTCCGTCTGACAGAGGGTTCAGTCAGACGTTCCCAATAGACCCTCACGATACGTTTGGGCCTGCCAAGGCCAGGTGGTGATCAGTTGACAGCTCAGCCCCTCTCTTCACCCGAGTGTCCAAAACATATGGCCGAAGGTCAGGTAAAACGACTACAAAGTATAGGATCAACCTCCGGCCTAGGGTGTCCTGGTGTCATGTGCACCGATGAACACCCTTATGTTGGAACATGTTCGGTGTTTGTTATGGCCAAAGTGTGCCTAGCACTCCAACACATGGCAGCTAAGCACACCAGCCCGCCGCCTCTCACCGCAGGCAACTTTCAGCTATATTATAAATGTTTCATTATACCAAAGTGTAAGCAAGAGTAGAAGAGAGTCCAGCCCCTCTCAAGGAGTTGGGTTCCAGAGCCCAGGCTATGTATGGAGGTGAGCCAGATCCAGCTCAGGCTCCTTCCCTCCCAGTGATGCAACATTCCATGTCCCAATAGCCAGATTGGTCATCCAGGGATTGGGTCGTCCAGGCTCCCGCTTTCGACTGCTGCCCAATCCACTATGCACCGCCCCCCTACGGCTCCTCCTGCGGATGGTGGGTCAACCTAAGGACGGTCCCACGGTGCTCCTTCGGGCTATGCCCGGCCGGGCCCCGTGAGAATAGGTCCGGCCACCAGGCGCTCGCATGTGAGCCCCAACCCCGGGCCTGGCTCCAGGGTGGGGTCCCGGCTGCGCTATACCGGGCGACTTCTCAGTTCTTGTTATGTTTTATGGTTTGTAAACCGCTCTTAGTCTGACCCATCAACCCTACCAGGGGCTTTCTAATGGTTAATTATGACTAGTTCTATGAATTTTTCAGGTTTTGGCTGGTTAATTATTATTACTTGATGAGCCTTTTTTATTGTTTAACAATGCTTCCCCCAATACTCCAACTTTTCTCAATTTAAAATTCAACTACTTCCTCTGCAGCTACTCTCAGCTGTTTTGTTACTATTCTTTCAGCTCTTGGATGCTGTTTTGATACATTCAGCTATGTTTCATCATGTTTAGCAAACCTTTACACACTTCCTTGATTTTCAGTGTTTCTTCGATTTCAGCAAGTCTTTTCAAGTTCCTCAATTCGAAATACAACTACTTAAGTTTCTTCTGCAAAATATTTAACTCTGTTTAAACAACTCCTACTGTAAATCTCTTCAGATACATTCATATATGCTTCCTTCTTCCTTTGTGTACATTCAGCTAAGTTTAAACCCCATTTTCACATAGATAATTGATAGGTATAGACAGCTTGTAGAGCTGTCTATAACTATCAAATCATCAGCATTTTTAGCAATTTCAACAATTCGTCCTCTGGAAATGCTTTATCTATAATAAAAACTGTGTTAAGACACACAGCACTATTAATTATTAAAGCTAACGCTAAGCTAACTGAACCTAATGCTAACTATAAGATAATTGAGCATAACTTAATCTGAATTAACTCTAAGCTAACTGCCTCTGAAGCTAACTGCTTCTGAAGCTAACTCCAACCTAAATGAATCTTAACTTAGTGTAGAGAGAGCAAAAAAATAAACAAAGCTTAACAGCACCATGAAAGGCTCTGATGTGAACAGACTAGTGGCGACAACGTGCGAGCAGCTGAAGTTAAGCCCCTAAAAGTGGGAAAAAATAATGACAAATGTGACCTGTAATGCTTCTACATCGACAGATTTATCGAAATGAATGTACATTACTATTACATACAGATGTCTCTATTGCAGCTCACAAAACACATAAACACACATGAACATACTAGTAGGGAGGGTTTAGCTCAGGGAAGTCAAACTCGGTCCTCGAGTGCCTATGTCCTGCTGGTTCTCCAACTCTCTCACTCCTTGATTCCTCACTGACCATTGGCTGACTGACGGTAAGCGTATCGCGTCACTTCCGGTTACTGAGGTTTGCTGCCGCTGTGTGTGTACAGCGTTACTCTCCGCTCTTTTCTAAATATTATCGTTTTATATCTGATAGCGACTGCTAAAAGTTGCAAAACAAGCTTGTAACACTCAAGCATCTTTTCCTTTCATTAAACGTCCTGCTAATTTACACTGTTATCTAAGTGTTTTCTCCACTAGCGTAGCTCCTAGCTTAATTTCCTGCTATGGCTTCCCCCTTTTCCTCTCCCTCTCGCTCTGTTCGGTGCTCGGTGTGTCTTATGTTTAGCTTATCCTCTGCCTCCTTTAGTGATGGTAATGGGATCTGTAATAGGTGTACGCTAGTTGCAGGGTTGGAGGCGAGGTTGTTAGACTTAGAGTCTCGGCTTCGCACTTTAGAAAACAGGCCAGCTAGCCAGGTCCCTTTAGCCGGTGCGGAGCCTCCTAGCTTAGCTGCTAACAGTCCCCCGGCAGGTCCCAGGCAGCTGGGCAACGACTGGGTCACGGCTGGTAAGAAACGTAGCTTTAGGCAGGCGCCCACGGTTCACCACCAACCGCTTCACGTTTCAAACAGATTTTCCCCACTCAGCGACACACCCGCTGAGAAACCCACTCTGATCATTGGTGACTCCATAGTCCGAAACGTGAAGTTAGAGAATCCAGCGGTCATGGTTAGGTGTTTGCCTGGGGCCAGAGCGGGCGACATTGAGTCTTATCTAAAGCTCCTGTCTAAGGATAAGCGTAAGTACGCTAAGATCGTAATACACGCAGGAGCTAATGACGCCCGGTTACGCCAATCGGAAGTCACTAAAACTAACATTGAGTCGGTGTGTTCGTTCGCCAAAACAATGTCGGACTCCGTAGTTTTCTCTGGACCCCTCCCCAATGTGACCAGCGATGACATGTATAGCCGGCTGTCATCGCTCCACCGCTGGTTGTCTAGGTGGTGTCCTGCAAACGATGTGGGCTTTGTGGCTAATTGGAGCACTTTTTGGGGAAAACCTGGGCTGATTAGAAGAGACGGCGTCCATCCCACGTTGAACGGAGCCTCTCTGCTCTCTAGTAACATGGCCATGTTGCTTAGTCCCCCCACTGCTTGACAACACAGAGTGGACCCCAGGACGCAGAGTCGCAGTCTTACACGCCTCTCTGCATGTTCTCTACAGCCGCGACCCACTCTTAGTCTTAGTTATCGCATAGAGACTGTGTCTTCTCCCCGACCACCTAAACTATACAAGTCACACACAAATCAAAGAGGAGTGACTTACCAGACTTTAATAAACATCAAAACAGTTCCTCTTACAGAACAAAGTAACAGTAAGCTAATAAAGTGTGGTCTATTAAATATCAGATCTCTCTCATCTAAATCCTTTTTAATAAATGACTTGATAAGTGACCATCACATAGATCTGTTCTGTCTCACTGAAACCTGGCTGCAGCAGGATAAATATGTTACTTTAAATGAGTCGACTCCAATAAGTCACATCAACTATCATGTTCCAAGATGTACAGGTAGAGGTGGAGGAGTAGCAGCAGTTTATAAATCAGATTTTTGATTGATTGATGATTCCATCATCTTTTGCCTCAATGTCTTGTAGATACACAGAGAACAGTCACCTTAATCCTTATGAACAGGTTGACTGTCTTGTAGATGATGCTGCAGCTTCTCTACGTACAATGTTAGACACAGTGGCTCCTCTGAAGAAGAAGACAGTAAATCAGAGGAGGTTAGCTCCGTGGTATAACTCAGACATCCGCAGCCTAAAGCAAAGGACTAGACAACTAGAAAGACAGTGGCGTTCCAACAAAATAAATGTAAACTGCATTGCATGGAAGGACAGTCTAATGAAATATAAAAAAGCACTTTGTGCTGCTAGAAAAACATATTATTCCTCCCTAATTGAGGAAAACAAAAACAACCCCAGTTGTTCTTTTCAGCACTGTAGCCAGGCTGACAAAGAGTCATAGCTGTATTGAGTCTACTATCCCCTTAAATCTCAGCAGCAATGACTTTATGAACTACTTTACTAATAAAATTATCATCATTAGAAAAAACATTCAGCAGCGACTTCTTCCAAATGACAGAAAGCACTGTCTAGATCCATCAACTTTAAATTTATTAAATCCTCTGTCTTACCTAGACAGCTTCTCCCCCATAACTCATATGGAGTTAACCTCAATAATTAACTTTTCCAAGTCGTCCACTTGTCTTTTAGAACCAATCCCAACCAGATTACTCAAAGAAGTTCTACCTTTAATCAGCTCATCCATATTAAATCAAATCAACCAATCTTTACAACTAGGCTATGTACCACAGGCTTTTAAGGTGGCTGTGGTCAAACCTCTATTGAAAAAACCAACCCTTGACCCTGGACAACTAGCCAACTATAGGCCCATTTCAAATTTACCCTTTATTTCCAAGATTCTGGAAAAAATTGTGGCTAAACAATTATCTGACCACCTTAGTGGGAATAACCTGTATGAAGATTTTCAGTCAGGATTTAGAAAACATCATAGCACAGAAACAGCTCTGGTTAGAGTCACTAATGATCTTCTATTAGCTTCGGACAATGGTCTAGTTTCTGTCCTTGTCCTGTTAGATCTTAGTGCTGCATTTGATACAATTGATCATAACATTCTATTACAGACACTAGAACATAGAATCGGGATTAATGGAACAGCATTGGGATGGTTTAAATCCTATTTATGGAACAGATTCCAGTTTGTTCATGTTGATGATAAATTCTCCACACGCACAAGGATTAGCTATGGAGTTCCACAGGGTTCTGTGCTGGGTACAATTCTGTTTAGCCTATACATGTCTCCTTTAGGTGAGATTATTAGAAAGCATTCTATTCATTTTCATTTTTACGCAGATGATACTCAGCTATATATGTCCTTGGAACCAAATGAAACAGATCAACTAGTCAAAATTCAGGGTTGTTTAAAAGACATCAAATCCTGGATGTCCCAAAACTTCCTTCAACTAAACTCAGATAAAACCGAGATTCCTATTGTTGGGCCTAAAAATCTGAGAGAGACACTATTGAGTCAGATAGCCACCCTGGATGACATAACATTAGCTTCAGATTCTACTGTGAGGAACCTTGGTGTCATGTTTGACCAGGATCTCTCTTTTACATCATACATTAAACAAATCTCCAGAACTGCCTACTTCCACCTTAGAAATATAGTTAAAATCAGAAGCACCCTCTCTCAGAGCGATGCAGAGAAACTGATGCATGCATTTGTTACCTCTAGGCTGGACTACTGTAACTCCTTACTCATAGGATGTCCTAACAGCTCCTTAAAAAGCCTACAGCTCATTCAAAATGCTGCAGCCAGAGTTATGACAGGACTTAGAAAGAGAGATCACATTTCTCCTACATTAGCTTCTCTGCACTGGCTGCCTGTAAAATGTAGGATAGAATTTAAAATTCTCCTACTCACATACAAAGTACTCAATGATAAAGCTCCTTCTTATCTTAAAGACCTTATAGTTCCTTATGCTCCCAGGAGAACACTTCGTTCTCAGAGCGCTGGGCTACTTGTGGTTCCTAGAGTGTTTAAATGTAGAACAGGGGGCAGAGCTTTTAGCTACCAAGCTCCTCTCCTCTGGAACCAGCTCCCTCTTCAGGTTCGAGAAGCTGACACACTCTCCACCTTTAAGATTAGGCTTAAAACCTTCCTTTTTGATAAAGCTTATAGTTAGAGATGGTTCAGGTCACTGGCAATTATTGTTAGTCACAGGAACCATCTCTTAGTTAAGCTGCAATAGACATAGACTGCTGGGGGACTTAATTTATACACTGAGCTCCTCTGTTTCCTTCTACCTCCTCTGTCCCATAACCTCCCATCATTGTCCCATGTTTAACTAACCTTGTCTCTTTCTGTCCAGTAGTTGTGCTTCTCTCCTCTCCCCCCCCCCCCCCCCCACCCCCACTCTTTCTCCCTCTCTGTCCTCACCTACAGGTATCATTGGACTCAAAGTTTGGTGTCTGTGATGGGCAGCTGCGGATCCAACCAATCCTGCCTGCATCCAGTCCCTGGTCCTACCATCCTGCCTGTGCTCTGTTGTTGCTTGTTGTTGCTTGTTGCTGTTGCTGTGCTTTTCTATCTCTCTATCCTCTCACCCCAACCGGTCGAGGCAGATGGCCGCCCACATCCAGTCTGGTTCTGCTGGAGGTTTCTTCCTCGTTAGAGAGGGAGTTTTTCCTCTCCACTGTTGCTGTTAAATTAAATGCTTGCTGTATGTGGGATTTGTTGGGTTTAGTTGTGTGAGGTTTTAAACCTTACTTTGTAAAGTGCCTTGAAATAACTTTGTTGTGATTTGGCGCTATATAAATAAAATTGAATTGAATTGAATTGAATTGATGTTCAGGTACTGTATCACTTGGCTTTTCCTGCTGTACATTGACTGAGCACACCAACTGGGAACAGGGGCAGGAGAGATGGAGAAGCAGCAGGAGAGGGGTTTGTGTTTGACAACCCTTCAAATGGCAGCTACAGCTACATCACACGTTACCCTATTAGAACATACCAACACTTGTTATACTTTGTTATTTGGACTCATTACACAAGTTTGTAATTCCTTGCAGTGGCGTTTGTCAGGTCACATACATAAAACCTACCTAAAAGTGGGGAGAAATAATGAAAAATGTCACTGGCGATGCTTCCTCATCCACTTATCAGAATGAAAGCAGCAGCCCAATCTTCCCCAGATATGTGGGAGAAGATCAAAGCAGTCAATCTCAGAACGACACATTGAAGGTTGGAGAGAGCTTCTCTAAAGGAGAAGGAGGAGAGCTGAATGTTTGTGCACAGAGGTAAAAAGGCAGGGTGACAGCAAAGGAGGAAATTCACCTTAACGTCATGCCGATATCAGCAGACCCGTGGTCACTGTAAACAAAGACTCCTTAATAAACTGACATTACAGCTTTGTCTGTATAGTATGACTACATTGCTTCGTCCTCCTCACCTTCCTTGGCATCAGGAGGCAGCAGAGCGTCCTGTCTGTTGGCCAGAACAAAGGCCAGTGTGGCCAAGATGACGGCGTCCAAAATGCCCAGGATGGCCAGAATGTAGGCCCAGTGGACCGAACAGTTACCTGGAGAAAAACTGGCCACCTGGAGACAGAACCAAAGCATATACAGTATGTGCATTAGCGCAAAGGCCCCACCTCCTGGTGTCACTGTGATACAGGAAGAGACATTTATCCCTACACTCCACTGAATAGTTTCATTTAACAGTCACATTTTTGCCTTCTGATGTGAATAAACTCCCAAACAATTTGATAGACACCTGCTGCATCTCACCGAGTCTCCACACAGAGCTCTCATCTCTGGATTCTCCCACGAATCTGGAAACAGCAGACAGGCCAACGCCAGACAGAAACCTGCAGACAGAGAGACACAGATGGGCAAGACAGTTCCTCACTGTCCACGCAGGACAACAGGACATACAGATCCAGTTGAACCAGTGGTCCTGACCTGCAGTGAGTTGCAGCCAGCCACAGATCTTGTACACAGTTGCAGCACTGCAGAACCTGAAGAGACAGAGACAAAGGACGCTGGTCCACACGGCCCACAGGGACAGTCCTACCAACACTGCCACTGACTGGAAGGATGGGAGAGGAGACAGACTGGACAGACCCCCACGACAGTCTGGGACCAGCCAGTCCGGGTCCATACACACCTGAGCACAAGGACGGGTTAAAGTTGATGGAGGGTGACATCGTGACTCCTGTATCTACTCTCACCTCAAACAGTCCCAGTGTTCCACTGACATGCTGAGCGGGTCCTGCCCCCTGTGTTTTTAAATCTGCTGTGCCGATCCAAGACGGCTGCACCAGAACCACTACCTGGATGATGGCCAAGCAGAGTGTACAGATGGCCCAGAGGACGCCGACTGCCCGGGCGCTTCGAATAAATTCGGTCTGATAGAGACGAGAAAGGTCGGCGAGGGGGGGTGAGGCCGACATAACTGACAGACAGAGAAAGTGGATTCAGGACCAGTTTTAGACTTTTTAAGATAATTTAGTTTCAGCGAGAACCATCAGGCTCCACAGTAAATAAGAGCTTGAACCTTAATGAGACCTAGTTTAGAAGCCTGGCCACCTTCTTGCACCTAACACAGCTCTGGTTTGTTCTTTTACGTTCTTGAGATGCACAGATTTTAACTCATTCACGTACAGTATCCACTTGGTTGCAGACCATTGGATGGACCAGGATGCAGCTAGTTGTGACTTATGTAGCTGGAGAAAGCCTCTGCATCTTCACTGGTCTGTTTGTTATCAGTCAGCGAAGTCACACCATCAGTGTGGGTCTCCATTACACCACTGATCCTGTGTCTTTGCAGCATTTTCATCTAGGCTTCTTCACGTCACTGAATAATACTGCTGCTAATTTATTTGAAATGGAGGCATTTTAACTTTTAAGCAGTGATCATTAATCAAAGGGAAACATATTTGATAATTATGACACAAACACTGGAGGCAATCTGCCATCAAATGAGACGTGGTTCACTTTTCTGTGCTCAAATCAGCCATCACTTTAGCGATTTGTGTAGTATTTTAGGTAACAGTGTTGCAATCACTTAGAAGTGCCAAAAGAAATTATGTTACAGCTAATTTTCTAAGGAAACAAATGGTAAATTGCAAAATTTAAGAAATGTTGGAATTGTCAGTGTTTGTTTGTAAATATTCAATGTACAAAAGACGCGGTTGGTCTCTATCCTAAAACTTGGCTTTGAATAAAATTAGGTCCTCAAATAAGTACATCACCACGCCTTTAAAATTCTACTTAGTACTTCAAGGACTACTACCACAGCAAATATCAACTAATTTCACTGAATAGTTTCGGAATAATCTCTTAGGAAGTATCTTACAATACACAGCCTTGACATAAAAAGCTGACCTTCAATAAATCCAACCCAGTGTTTTCCCTGAGAGTAGTACTTTAACACTGCATCATAGTGGTCTAATAAAGTAAAGTAGTAAAGCCCATAGTATTGAAGGAGGTGTTCTACCATGGTGTTGATAGGAAGAAAAACAGGTTAGGAGTGATTAGAAGTCTGTTGTGTTTTGTATTATTTGTCGTCCTCCTGCTCCATATTCAGAGTTCTGAATTTTCAGAATTTTTATCTGATTTAGTTTTATTTTAATGTTAAATCCCGTTAAATGTCGAAATTGCGCGATCTGTTGGTGGTAGAATATAGTCAAGTTTGGAGATTCTGGACTGAACTGCAGCGAACAGAAACCCCGTGGGGACTTGCTAGTGCTGATGGGATATGTTTTTTTTCAGGGGAGTAGGCGTGCGGTTGTTCATGCGAAAAAAGGAAGAAATGGCTGTCTAGTGCTGTTGGTGGTTATAGAAATTGCTGTTAAAATAAGTTCGACCAGCTCTGTGTGGTTTCTATAAAAGAAGAAGACATGCAAAACAGAACGTTACATTAGCACAGATAAAGTCATTGTAGTGGGAGACTTTAACATTCATGTAGATGTTGACAGCAACTGTCTCAGCACTGCTTTCAACTCATTAATGGACCCCATTGGTTTTACTCAGCAGGTAAATGAACCCACTGATTAACTGTTTTAATCATACCCTCAATCTTGTCCTGACATATTTTCAATTCATAATTTTATAGTTCTTCCCTAGTAGTTCTTCCCCATAGTTCTTATAGTTATTCCAACAAAATAAATGTAAACTGCATAGCATGGAAGGACAGTCTACTAATATATCAAAAAAGGCACTTTGTGCTGCTAGGAAAATATAATATCCCTCTTTAATTGAGGAAAACCAAAACAACCCCAGGTTTCTTTCCAGCACTGTAACCAGGCTGACTAAGAGTCATAGCTGTGTTGAGTCTACTATCCCCTTAAATCTCAGCAGCAATGACTTTATGAACTTCTTTACTAATAAAATTATCACCGTTAGAGAAGACATTCAGCAGCGACTTCCTCCAAATGACAGAACTCCCCCTCCAGATCCATCAACTTTAAATTTACCTCTGCCCTCTGTCTCACCTAGACTGCTTCTTCCCCATAACTCATGTGGAGTTAACTTCAATAATTATCTCTTCCAATGCGTCCACTTGTCTTTTAGATCCAATCCCAACCCGATTACTCAAAAAAGGTTCTACCTTTAGTCATCTGGTCCATATTAAATAAAATCAACCAAGCTTTACATTTAGGCTATGTACTACAGGTTTTAAGGTGTCTGTGGTCAAACCTTTATTGAAAAAACTCTGGACCCTGGACAACTAGCCAACTATAGGCCCATTTCAAATTTACCCGTTATTTTTAAGATTGTTGAAAGAATTGTGGGTAAACAATGATCTGACCACCTAAGTGGGAATAACTTGTACAAAGGTATTCAGTCAGGATTTAGAAAACATCATAGCACAGAAACAGCTCTGGTTAGAGTCACTAATGATCTTCTATTAGACAATGGTCTAGGTTCTATCCTTGTCCTGTTAGATCTTAGTGCTGCATTTGATACAAGTGATCATAACATTTTATTACAGAGACTAGATCATACTTCGGAATTAAAGGAACAGTACTGGGATAGTTTAAATCCTATTTATTCAACAGAATCCAGTTTGTTCATGTTAATGACAAATTCTCCACATGCACAAGGATTAGCTATGGAGTACCACAGGGTTTTGTGTTTGGTCCAATTCTGTTCAGCCTATACATGTCTCCTCTAGGTGAGATTATTAGGAAGCATTCTATAAATTTTCATTGTTATGTAGATGATACCCAGCTTTATATGTCTTTGGAACCAAATAAAACAGATTAACTAGTCAAAATTCAAAGTTGTTTAAAAGACATTAAATCCTGGATGTCCCAAAATGTCCAACTAAATTCAGATAAAACTGAAATTCTTACAGTATCGTTGGGTTGAGACAATTTAAGTCAAATAGCCACCCTGGATGGCATCTTTGACCAGGATCTCTCTTTTACATCATACATTAAACAAATTTCTAAAACCGCCTACTTTCATCTTAGAAATATAGCTACTGCTTGTTGTTGCTGTGCTGTGTGTCTATCTCCTCACCCTAACTAGTCAGGGCACATGGCAAATTGAATTGAATTGAATTGAATTGAATTGAACGGAATTGAATTGAATTGAATTGAATTGAATTGAATTGAATTGAATTGAATTGAATTGAACTGAACTGATCTGATCTGATCTGATCTGATCTGATCTGATCTGATCTGATCTGATCTGATCTGATCTGATCTGATCTGATCTGAAGGGGAAAGGTTTCAGACAGGGTGATGAGCCTAAAGCTAGAATTCTAAGGGGTGATGGTGAATGTACTCAGTGGGTGTGCTCCACAAGTTGGCTGTGAGATAAAAGAGAAGGAGAGATTCGGAAGTGTGTTTGATGAGGTCATACAGAGGATCCCCAGTGGAGAGAGACTAGTTGTTCGAGCAGACTTCAATGGGCATGTTAGTGACGGGAACAGAGATGATGAGGAGGGGCAGGTTTGATGAATCTAGAATGACAGAGGGTGGTGGACTTTGTTAAGAGGATAAAAATTACTAACATGAACACCTACTTCCAGAAGAGAGAGGAGCACAGAGTGACATACAAGAGTGGAGGTAGGAGCACGCAGGTGGACTACATTCTATGTAGACGAGGTCATTTGAGAGAGGTTAGTGACTGCAAAGTGGTGGTAGGAGAGAGTGAAGCCAGACAGCACCGCATGGTGGTGTGTAAAATGACTCCGGACACGAAGAAGAAGAGAGGAAAGACAGAAAAGAAGACCAAGTGGTGGAAAACTACAACAGAGGTTTTTGGGGAAACAGGTAGGAAAGTGCTGGGTGTGTCATCTGGAAGGAGGAAAGAAGATAAAGACTTGGTGGTGGAACGAGAAAAAAAAACAGGACTGCATCCAGAGGAAGAGGTTGGCTAAAAGGAAGTGGGATGTAGAAAGGACTGAAGAAAGTAGACAGAAGTAAAAGGAAACACAGCACAGAGAGGGAGGTGACAAGAGGGAGGCGACAAAGGCCAAACAGAAAGCATACGGTGAGCTGCATGACAGGTTAGACACAAAGGAAGGAGAGAAGGACTTGTACAGGCTAGCCAGACAGAGCGATAGCGATGGGAAGGATGTGCAACAGATAAGGGTGATTGAGGACAGTGATGGAAAGGTGCTAACAACCCAAGAGAGTGTGCAGAGAAGATGGAAGGAGAATCCAGAGGATCTCATGAATGAGGAGAATGACAGGGAAAGAAGGGAGGAAGATGTGGATATTGTGGAGCAGAAAATAGCAGAGATTAGAAAGGATGAGATGAGGAAGGCTCTGAAAAGGATGATGAGTGGAAAGGCTGTTGGTCCTGATGACGTACCTGTGGAGGTGTGGAAGTGTCTAGGAGAGACAGCAGTGGAGTTTGTAACCAGTTTATTCAACAGGATTCTAGAGAGCGAGAAGATGTCTGAAGAATGGAAGAGAAGCGTTCTGGTGCTGATTTTTAAGAACAAGGGTGACACGCAGAACTGCAGCAACTACAGAGGAATAAAGTTGATGAGCCACATAATGAAGATGTGGGAAAGAGTAGTGGAAGCCAGGCTCAGGAAGAAGGTGAGATTTGTGGGCAGCAGTATTCCATGCCCTGTAAGAGCTTTACTGATGCCATGTCTGCTCTGAGAATGTTGATGGAAAAGTACAGAGATGGTCAGAAGGAGCTCATGTTTGTGGATTTAGAGAAGGTGTATGACACAGTGCCAAGGGAGGAGCTGTGGTACTGGATGAGGCTGTCGGGAGTGACAGAGAAGTACGTCAGAGTAGTCCAGGACATGGGCATGAGAGGAGTATGACGGTTGTGAGATGTGCTGTAGGTCAAGGTGGAGGTGGGACTACACCAAGGATCAGTTTTGAGTCCCTTCTTGTTTGCTACGCTGATGAGCATGAGCAGGTGGAGGAACAGCTACAAGGTGGAGGTTTGCCCTGGAAAGAAGAGGCATGAGAGTCAGTTGTAGTAAGACAAAATACATGTGTCTAAACAAGAGGGAGCGAGGTAGAACAGTGAGGCTACAGAGGGTGCAGGAGTTTAACAGTTCAGCGTGATGGCGGGTGTGGAAAATAGGTGAAGAGGCGAGTGCATGTGGGTTGGAGCGGGTGGAGGAAAGTGTCAGGAGTGTTGTGTGACAGAAGAGTGTCAGCAAGGCAAGGTGTACAAGACAGTGGTGAGAGCAGCTCTGCTCTATGGGTTAGAGACGGTAGCAGTGAGAAAGAGACAAGAGGCAGAGACGGAGGCAGCAGAGATGAAGATGCTGAGGTTCTCCTTAGGAGTGACGAGGTTGGACAGAATCAGGAAGCTCATCAGAGGGACAGCTCACATTGCCTGTGTTAGCAACAGAGAGGCCAGACTGAGATGGTTTGGACATGTGCAGAGGAGGGAGAGTGAATATATTGGTAGAAGGAAGTAGGAGATTGAGCTGCCAGGCAGGAGGGACAACCAAGGAGGAGATACATGGATGTGATAACAGAGGACATGAGGTTGGCTGGTGTAAGTGTAGAAGATGCCCAGGACAGAATAAGATGGAGGAGGATGATTCGCTGTGGAGACCCCTAATATGAAAAATGAAAGAGAAGTAGTAGTTTATGAAGTGCTTAGTACAGTAGTACTATGAAGGAATTGTTTTGTACTAAATTGAGGAACAGGTTTTATTTTATTTATTTATTTATTTTAAGTCAAAGTTTAGAACTGGTCGCTGAACTGGGTGTGGCGGCCAGGCTCATCCCATCACCCTGGCTCTCACAGGTGGCATTGTTCATGCACCAACAGTTGTCTCAACCTTTTTGTAAACAATGTTATTTTACAACAGATTAGAATAGAATATTTCTTGTGAATATTACTTTTCACAATATTGTGATTTTTGATTATGTATTTAGGCTTTTCATGAGTTGTAAACCATAATAATCTCAAAAATCTTCACTTTATTTCTGATGCTTGATTTTTCATTATTTTTCTCTGTATTGTGCTTTATTGTGCTCCTGTGAGACACAATTCCCCCTAATGCAGGACAATTAAAGGTGTTCTTATTCTTATTGAATGTCAAAGTTCGGTCATTGGCATCAATTTAACTGACTAGAATACTTAAATAACCAAAACCATTTGTTTCTTTAGACAATTAGCTCTAATATTATTTCTATCCCGCTCTTCTCAGTGATCGCAACACTGTTACCGTAAAGATCACACGAATCGCGCGCTTCTATAGCGACGGCTGACCACTGAAAAGCTAACAGCGGCTTATAACCGCAGTGGAAACTCAGCAGTCAATCAGACCGTACCGCGGTTACGCGATAATTCCCAGAACTGCAGCGGATTCAGGTCCAACGGTAATTTTAAAGGGAATATTGCCCACACATCCTTTTTTATTCTGTGATTCAAACCATTCTATTGACCCGCGTTGCTGTTGCTTTGGTTTCTATAAACGGAACGGGGTCGTAGGTCTAAACCTGCAGGCCTGTGAGGTAACGATACTTACAGAAACGATCCGATCCGGTAACAGCAGAAAAAGAACAGAACCAAACCTGCAGCTGGAGGTCCAGCTGTGTGCGCTTCCTCCACCCGGCCGCTTGCAGGATGGAGGCTCGCAGCGCTAAGTACCCGGATGTTCCTGCGAACAATAACAATAACCGAAGTCTTGGTATGTCGTCGAAAACTGTGCGTCTTTTTATTAAACGACCTAAACAACAAACAGAGACTTATTATACCCGAGATGCAGCAGGAACCAGGTGAGATTTGAGGCACGCCCCCTGCAGGCCCAGGCAGGATCTGATGCCAGCCTTGATTCGTTGAAAAAGCTACTATTAAATACAATTTTTATAACTACACTCAAACAACAAATATAAAAACGTGTTCAAAACGCAACCAATGATGTAGATTATAGTGTTAAATCCGTGATAAGTAGTTTTCAGAACTATACTAATAGTAGTTCCTTTTAATCAGTGGTCCAAGAGCATGAAACCCCAGAGCAGCAATACCTTGGACTGTAGACATCAATAAAGGACGTCATCTTCAGGATATATGATGACATTTGTAAGTTATGTAAGTTTAGGCTATGTAAAATAAATCAGCTGCTAGTTTTTTTAACAAAGCTCAAACTGATTTTAATACCGTTAATTGTGTAATTCCAGATTCAAAAAACTTTATTAATTCTAGAGAGAAATTATTTTTCACACTTTGATCGCTGTCATAGATGGAGGAACACCAAGAAGGTAGGGAGATTAAAAATAAAAATGCTAACACATCTACACACACTTGTGACATTCAGCCTCCGCGCAGCTAGAGGCGCTCCTGGGGTTTTTTGTGTGGGTCTGTTCTGAGCTCATTTCCTGTCTAATTAGATGACCCACCTGTTTTGGTTTGTATTTAAGGGATGTCTTTTGTTTCACACACTTGCACGCACGTTGGCCCCAGTGCCAACTCCTCCGCTCAGTGTGAGCGCGTTCTCCTCCTGGCCCTGTGAGAGCCGTAGCTTTCCCCGCTCGGAGTGGATGCAGTCATTGTTCCTCTCCACCGCATCTCCTCTCCTGCCTTAGGGTTCTGTCAAGCCCCGCCGGTTCGGAACCGACGGGGAGAGTATTTAGCAGGTTCCCTGTCAAACCCCGCCGGTTCCGAACCAACGGGGCAAGTTCGTAAGAACACTCACATCTAATTAGTAGCTAAAGTTTTATTGTACATGTTATTGCATGAATGGAGATCAACCCTTCCAGACAGAGGAGGAGTTGTAAAGGCTGATGGCATCGGTAGGAAGGTTCTCCGCTGGCGTTCTGTGGAGAACCTAATACTGATCAGCCTGTTGCTGAAGGTGCTCCTCTGTCCAGCCACACACTGTGTGGGTGTGGAGGTGTCGTCTATAGAGAGGAGTTGGACCAGCATCCTCCTCTCAGCTACAGCATGTAGGGGGTCCAGCTCCAGCCCAGAACAGAACCAGCCCTCCTGATCAGTCAGTCTGATCAGACTTTGTCCAGTCTGTTACTGTCTGCTACATTCATGCTGCTGCCCCACAGACCACAGCCTAAAACACTGGACCCACAGACTCACAGAACATCCTCAGCATGGAGCTGCACACGTTAAAGGACCTGAGCCTCCTCAGGAAGTACATCCTGCTCTGAGCCTTTTGTTCACAGCTGAGGAGTTCTTCCAGTCCAGTTTATTGTACACTTCAAGGTATTTGTACTCAGTCAACATCTCCACCTCTTCTTTTTAATAGTGAGAGCGGTGACAGCACTCCCAGATTTCCTAAAGTCTGAGTTGTACCTGAAGTCTGAGGTGTAGAGGGGGAAGAGAAAGGGATGCCTGGCTTGTGCCCTGTGGAGCACCTGTGCTGCAGACCACGGTGTCAGACACACAGTTCTGCTACCAAGATGGCACCGCAGATGGCAGCCTCAGCTCTGCGCTCCCCAGTACCCTTTAGATTTTTGCTGGTTTTAGGGTTTTAGTTTTACTTTGTGCAACCACTCATGGCTTCATGGATTACCTATTCCAGAGAGGAACTCCCCAATCTAGAACATTCATCTCCTGGAACGTCTCCTACGGTTTTTACAGACTCAGAAAGTTTCACGGAGATCCTTCTCGGAGGCGAAAAGGCTCTATCGGATCTTCAGCGTGCGTGGGCGCGCTCGTCAAACTGAGACAGCGGGGCTCGCGCACACCACTCCCATCAATACACCTGGCTAACGTGCGCTCCCTGGTAAAACAGATGCTCTTCTGTTCCTCAACACGAAAAACAAGGACTTGAACAGATCCGCCGCCCTGTGCTTCACTGAATCCTGTCTCAGTGAGAACATCCCTGAAGCAGCGCTGCACCTTCCCGGCTTCCAGCAGCTTCATTTGGACCGCGTCACGGAGCTTTCCGGGAAAACATGGTGAGGCGAAACGTGCTTCTATATTAACGAAGGTTGGTGTACAGATGTCACAGTGTTGAAGAAGTTCTGCAGTCCTCACCTGGAGTGCTTCTTTGTCAACTGCCGTCCGTTGGTTCTGGTCCCACCTCAGGCCCGTGTAACAACAGAGTTCCAGAACCTGGCTGAGCACATGTCGGACGTGGAGAGGAAACATCCAGACTCCCTGCTCATCGTCATGGGTGACTTTAACAAAGCGAACCTGAGCCAGAACTCCCCAGATACATGCAGCATGTGAAGTATCCCACCAGAGACATGAACACACTGGACCACTGCTACACTGTGTTAAAGGGCGCCTACCGTCACTGTCTGGTTCACCACATCCTAACATACAGGCAGAAATCCAGAACCTGTAAACCTGTGGTCTAAAGGTGAGTCTGTGCAGCATCACATCTAGCACCTGCACCATCAGCACCAGCGCACCACAGCGATGTGTTCTCTCCTCACTGCTCTTATACCATCTATACCAACGACTGCACCTCAGGGAACCCGTCTGTGAAACTCCTGAAGTATGCAGACCACATGACCGTCGTTGGGCTCCTCCAGGACGGTGATGAGTCTGGATGCAGACAGGAGGTGGAGCAGCAGGTCCAGTGGTGCAGTCAGAACCAGCTAGAGCTCAACAAGCTCAAGACTGTGGAGGTGGGTTTCAGGAAGAACCCCTCCCCAACATCCACAACAACACAGTGTCTACCGTGGACTCATTCAGGTTCCTAGGGTCCACAATCACAGGAGCTAGCTCAGGAAGTTCAACCTGCCCCAGGAGCTGCTGACCATCTTCTACACGGCCATCGTCCAGTCTGTCCTCTGCACCTCCATCACTGTGTGGTTTGGTTCAGCCACCAAGCAGGACAGACACAGACTGCAGCAGGTGGTCCGGTCATCGGGACTGAGCTTCTGTATTGGGCCAGACTCAGAAAAAGGGAAGCAAGCATCACTGCTGACTCCACACACCCTGCACAGAAACTGTTTTTGACAAACTGCAATTCCTTGTTTGTCTTGTGCAAACCTGGCGAATAAAAATGACTTGATTCTGATTCTACAGGCGGACATACTGGGGGCGGTTGGTGAGGTAGTCCATGATCCATGAGACCAGGGGGGCTCCATCTGCATGTCCTTCAGGTTCTCTACCAGCAGCACAGCAATATCTTATGTTTTGTCTTACTGTATGCATTTGACATTTCACCTAGATTGTTCAATAGTTGTCTCTGCCTGATAGACTCTCAACTCTAGCTCCCAAACCCAAGGTCGGGGAGTTGTGTCTGTCTGTTGAGATTTGGTGCTCCTTTCTCAGATAGTTGGACGTCAGCAATGCAAGTCTGAGGATGTAAACATCTTCACACACACTGTGACTGAATGATTTGATTGGGTTAGACAGACATTCCAACCTAGTCGGACAGAGAGGTTAAAAGGCAGAAGCAACTTGGAAGACTGTGGGCTCTTTGCATCACACCTTCGTGGTGTGTGCACTGATCTCGCCAGCTGGTTTTTGGTTTGTTGATGTGCACGATTAACATCTGTTTGTTATTTGCTTTCCCCATTTTTATTTTCTTTATTATTTCAATAAATCGCACAAAAGGACAACTCTCTCGTCTGCCTCTTTATGGATGATCGAGGATGCAGAGGATGTATTCATATTTTGGACTTTGATAACAGGGCTACTCATGATTGGCTTTGGTGGTGCCCTGCTTTATCGGAAGATTGGAAAGATTGGAAAATCTGCGGCCGGCT
Organism: Betta splendens; assembly: GCF_900634795.4. Classification (NCBI taxonomy): domain Eukaryota; kingdom Metazoa; phylum Chordata; class Actinopteri; order Anabantiformes; family Osphronemidae; genus Betta; species Betta splendens. The sequence continues at coordinate 260,714 of NC_040887.2, read as the reverse complement.
CATTGACGTGTCCACCCGCCGTCTAGCTACAAATGCCGACGGGGGCCATGGTTACTCGGCTGACGGAATTACACCATAGGATGGCCCGGATTGAAGGACTGATAAGTAACATCTCAGATCGTTCAGATGATATGCATCAGAGGATGATCCGGATGGAGAGACTGATTAGTAACATCACCGCCCGTTCAGATGCCCGGATTGCAGGCCCTTATCTATCTGTCCTGCTGTACCCAGGAAAGAATTTGAGCAAGGTTTTCACTTGTACTGTGTGCCACTGTATGTGCGTGTGTTTATTGTTTTGTACTGCAACTTGCTTCCACTGACGGATTTAGCGCCGGTCAAGATGGCTTCTGATGAAATTTCCCCACTGTGGCACTAACAAAGGTTTATCTAATCTAATCTAACCTAACCTAATCTAATCTAAGATAACAGCTCCTAATAATATAGTCTTCGAGTCTTTAAATTGCTGTAGATTAGACGTTAAATAAACATACATTAGAAGAGGGTGAGACAGAGAAGGAGGAATAAATATTAAAACTACAAAAAATTAAATATCATAATGACATTTAACAACATCTCAGCTGCAGCAAACAAACCTGGGAGTGAGCTTCCACCTACATACTAAAGACCATTTTAGTGTGCATATTGAAACTGTTGGCTCTTGTTTTTGGATTTTTTTTTGAGAGATAAATAATAAATATCAGAAATAGGTCAACAGGATGAAACAAATCAGAATGAACAAATCAGTTGACAGTGACACAATGAAAAAACTCATTATATAACCATTCCCATGACAAATATTTGAAATAATTAAAATTAATTTATAAAAGTGAAACATGCAGAGTTTTGTTACTCGTTCAAGAACTAAATGTAACCCACTGACTTCTCAAAAAGCGTTACAATTTCAGGAAACTGAAGCAATACAATTCTTTTAACAATAACAGTGATAATGAAGATCAGCACCAATCTCAGGTTAAACATTTACATAAAATATCTCAATTTTGCTCACTATTGGGACACGGCAGATCATTCCCACAAAGGACCACTGTTGCTAGTTTCCGTTGCAACATTCTTCTCTTCTCTTCATCACTTTCTTGTGTTCTCAGCTCCATGGAGGGATCTCCTCTCCAAACTTGGCACAGTGAGCAGCATTTTTAGCTTCATACACAACCTAAAAGCACAGTCAATTAAAAATATTAACTATATTGATCCAGCTGCTTCCACTGAGTGTATCATATGTACATATACATGTTCAGCCCAACCCTAACCCTCAACTATTCTCGCTTGAAGAGCTGGTGAGCACATTCCCTGAGACGTCTGGGGCTGATCCTCTCTGATGTTAAGGGAGAGGAGGGAGGGAGGTGAAGGAAAGCTTGTAGAGGGAGGTGGGACTGGAGTCAAATGTGTAGGAGAACAGAATTAAATTGTGGCCCAGCCCTGATCTTCATCACTATTCCTCTGTGAACAGGGCCTGATCTTCACACATCATCTGCTCTTCCAGACTCTTCTTGTAGCTGCCCTTGGCCTATCTCACCTCGATCCTCTTTTCTTTGTCCCCTGAAATGAAAGCCCTTCTCCTCTTCTAATTGAGTAGGGCTGTAAGCTCAGGAGTCTCCAAGCTCCTGTTGAGGAAATACTGTGTTCTCCTTACAGAAGATGATGTAGTCCGAGCAGCTCAACAGCCTGACCCACTGCAGCAGAGTGTCTTCCAGTCCCTCGGGTTCGAGAAGAGACACCAGCAGAGCCAGGTGTCTGTTTGTTTAACCAGATCTTCTTAAGACACACAAGGCTACACTCCCTGTATTCTTATCTTATTGAAAAAGGAATAGTTCATGTTTTCCATGATGAAAGGTCATGCAGCTTTCTTTCCTGAAGCCTTCATCATCTCCTCTTCACATAGTGCTGTAAACCTGAAGCCTTGTGCAAAGATGAAGGGAGCTCCCAACACCAAGTAAAGCACAGTAAAAATCTAAAAGCAGCAGGATTTGACAGTTTTAAATAAAACCCGAAAGACAGGCCAGCAGACAAGCAAAAAGAACAAAACCCTCACACTGCTCCTTCTGATAAATATCACAACACCATAACACATAACAGAGATGCTGGCACCTAATCTGACGTTACTACAGCTAGGACATACCTGGTTATGGATGTAGACCTCACACAGGTAACACCACACAGACAAATCAGAGAAGCTCAGCACCAGAGGATGTTCGGACACAACGCTGTGAGTCACCATGTGCTCATTAACATAACGACCACAGTACACCTAAGAACACGGGAGTGAACAGGTGAGACACTATGACATCATCTGCACAAGGATAAGTACGTGCTGTACAGAGGAGACCAGAGACCTGGTAGCAAGTAAGGCAGATCCAGTTCTCAGAATCTGAGCCACAGTCCTGACATAGCTGGAAGGTGTTGATACCTGAGGGAGGGACAGGCTTAACAGCATCCAGGTGAGGACACCACGATAGAGGCTCAATCAAGAACAAAGAGGTCTAGGGACGCAAAAACAGAAAGACAGTCAGAAACACACCAGAGAGAAGGATATAATAGACAGACAGGATACTGACTCCATCTGTCTTTTCTCTACACATCAGGTCCAGATGTGTCTCAGGCTTGGACCAACCGCACGCTCCTTCAAATTCTGCCCAGACTCCACCAGCAGCAGCAGCCACATCTGATGTTTCCATGGCAACAGTCTACAGAGAGTTAACAATGATGACAGTTCTACAGTAACATCAGACTGAAGTTAGTTAAAAATGAGACTCTGTTGACACACCTGAGATGGCGTGCCGTCTCCTGATTGGCTCTGAATGGGTACAGCTACATTTGATTCGGCCTTCGCTTCACTTTTATACGTAACTTCAAAACTGAGATGAACCTTTCCCCCGCCCACCAGAGTGGATGCAGCAGACATCTGATTTGCTGAGGTTTCACTGATGTCCAAACTGGACAATCCTTGACTGAGGTGGGCCAGGCTGGACTCCGTCTGATTGGATGAAAGCAAAAACGCTCACACAATATTATGAACTTTAGGTTTTTTTAAAACTCTGCTACCCACCGTGGTGTTCTCTGGTTCTGTAGGAGGCTGCAGAGGCGTCTCTAACTTCCTGCTTCTTCCTTTAGAACTGCGTTTTCCATGATGCTTTGGGGAGGGCAGGGATGTCTGCACAGACTCTGGGACTGAATGGGAGGCCAGGCAGATGATGAAGGTAATAAGGAAAAAGAACAATATAATAAAAAAACAACAACAACGTTTTTAGAATAAAATTCAATACTAACCACATTCATAAAACAGGATGAATTAAAAACTAAATTTAATTTAACTACATTTTAAAAACAAATAAAAAAGTAGGACCATGATCTAAGCTAAACATCTACTCACTGTGTATCCTCAGTGACCTCCAGTAAGGGGCGTGGTATCGGATGACCTCATTGATCGTTGCCACAGCATTATGGTGAGGCGGGGATGCGGGCGTCACCAAGGATGGAGGAGGCTCTCCTAGTAACATGCTGGTGCACATCATCATGGCGTCAGAAATAGATGACAGGTTATAACCTCCCTGAAAGAAGAGATGCAAATCAGCTGAAGCACATTATCAGGTGATGTCTCAGGACAGTTTATACTCTGCTTAGCTCTCACGTTTCGCATTTCGTCTTTAATTGGGCCAACAAATAAAAATAATAATTACTGCATTTAAGGAAACTGCTGTGACAGTGATGAAGAAGCATCAGATTAAAAATGTGTGAGGGAGCAGTGAGCAGCAATGGTGCATCACTCAGCTAGTGTGGAGCATTTTGCTCAAGGAAACACCGGGTGCCAGAGGCTGGGAGGGAACTCGAACCGATCAATGCTCTACCTACTGAGCTACCAGGATGCTGGTTTATTCCTATTTTTAACTTTGGGGTAGGTCGACTTCTCCAGTCATGATAAAAATCATATATAAAACGTTCACTTTCATTTTAATACTTGGCTGCAGAACCATTGCATTCAAATACAACCTGAATTCTGGAACGCATAGACATCACCAGATGCTGGGTTTCATGCCTAATGATGCTCTGCCAGGCTTCCAATGCAACTGTCTTCAGTTCCTGCTTGTTCTTTGGGCATTTTCCCTTCAAACATTTACAAACTGTTTTAATTCCTACACCGGTCAACTGATTTGGCTGTAAATACCCTCAAATTAAAGCTGGCAGGTCTGTGTACCTTTCGTTCAATTGATTTTTCATTTATAATCAAAAGTTCATTATTTCATTTTTAAAGTGGTAATGAAAAAACAAATAAAGCTACTATTTCTGAATTTTCATTTCATTCACATATCAAAATATTGAATTTTAAAACCATTCAACCATACCTTCAAGCTGAAATCGTTTTTTGTTTTAATGTTTTAGTCTGAAGTTTATTGGAGCTTACTGCTATTAGCAACTTCTTCTACGGTTATTTCTTAATGTGTGACAGAGAAATGGAGAGCTCTGTTACATTTGGTGGAAATAAAAGTGTCAGGCAGGGGCAAACTACGGCCCAGAGCCAACACAGGGCCAGTTAATTATGTTGCTGAAGGGGAACCAATGCAGATCAGCAGAACCTGCTCTGACCCTTTATGACTTTTGATTTTAAACAAAAAATCAAAAGGTACATGGACCCTGACAGTCTGCAGCTAAAGCACATCTTGTTTGTTTCACTTTAAATCCATTGTGGTTGTGTACAGAGCCAAATATATTGGAATTGCGTTGATGTCCCAATATTTATGGACCTGACCGTATGTCTATAGTGCATCCGGAAAGTATTCATAGAGCTTCACTTTTTTCACATTTTTTTATGTTATAGCCTTATTCCAAAATTGATTAAATTCATTTATTTCCTCAAATTTCTACACACAATTCCCTGTAATAACAATGAGAGAAAAGCTTTCTTGAAATCCTTGCAAATTTATTAAAAATAGAAAAAACTGAAAAATCCCAGGTCATAAATTTGACAGTACTATGTCTATGTGTATCTCAAGTTGTTGCAGGTATCTAGTCTAGAAGTCTTGTTAGCTGACGCTGGGACTTCGAGGGCAAAGAGTCCAAGTTGTCATCCCACCTTCCCTGGTCTGGATTAGGGCAGTGTTTCCTGAGGCACAAGGCACCTATGTTGGACTTAGGCCAATTGTGAAATACCTAAATTATTGTTTTTGTGGCAATACCTCAATTAAAGTTGAAATGTTATAAAACATTTGTTTTTCATTTTCCCTCATAGGTATATACATACAAACATAGTTCAGTGAAACCGCAATAGTCAAAGCCAACTTTATTGTCAACCAATGCACCAGCACTATAATGCTGGATAAGTTACCGTCACAGTTCAATTTGCAGACCACAAAATGAATGGGTAGGATTCATGGTTATGTTGAAAGCATAGTTTTTGTAGTGGAACAGCTACAGTCATGGGCAGTTGGCTGGGGAGATGTGGGGATCTTTTTTGTCTTCATCACGTTTTGGAAGACATTGAAAGCAGTGCAGCTGCTGTTCAGATGGAGGATGCAGCGGTTTTCCTAGACAACACTCTAGAAGGTATAAAGAATAGAATAGCAGATTAATGAAATGACCAGTATTTCCTATGTATCTCACAACCTTTACAGATCTAAACAATAAATAGAGGTATTTAGATCAGTTTTAATGGTGTTTGGAGCAAACATTCAACTTAGCTTTTAAAATGCTGGTTTGTTAAATCTTGGCATGACATTAATGACCTCCTTTCTGTCAGGTTGCTCAAATTCTGCTAAGAGGGCCGGTGGGACAGGGATGTTCACAAGGTCCTCCATATAACGACCTGGGTCCAGCAGGACTTTAATAAAGATGGTCTCCATCACATTTTCCACACAATCTGCACCATAACACCAGAATTACAATTTACCCGTCAACGGACTAAAATATAAGAATAAGTTGACCAACTGAATATAGAGTATATATATAGACAATAATATAGATCAGATTATGAATACCACAACTACTGGAATGTGAAATGCAAAATCTCAATCTCAGTCAAATAAAACTGCATATTGGCCAACAAATGATTATACTGCTGTTAAATGTACATAACTTTGCTCCTGAGGTGAGCGACAACTCTTCTACAAGGTAGCTGTGTGTCCACAGCCTGTAGTGGAGTCAGTTTGAGAAGCAACCTCCTCACGTTTCGGCAGCTGGCATGCATCAGCCTGTATGAAAAAAACAAGTCACGTTTACAGCTACAGTAGCTGACAGGATAAGCAACACATATGAGAAGACAGCAACAACATACATGTTAGACTTAGATAGAACTTGCCATAACCCAAATTCACAGGTCTACTTGGGCTACGACGTACACACTACAGGCTCGGTAGTAATTACACAGCTGACTCTCACAACTTACTATCGCAGCCAAACCCAAGTTGTACTGAACATCATGTGGAGGCTAGCACTAGCCGCTAACGCTGCGCTACCATCGCGCTAGTGGCTAACATAACGTTAGCAGCTAAAATGTGAGCTGAGTAAATGACCTCAGTACCATATATCACTCGATTCGAACCGGACAAATGCTGGAGAGGCTTGGACTCATCCAAATTGCGTGTCAACACCTTGCAACACCGTCTCTCTCTGTCGCTGTAGCTGTTAGATTCAACGGTTCTAGCAATTAGCATTCCTTACACAGGAGGGAAGCTACATTATAAACAGAGAAACGTCTGGAATACATACTTCAAATAAGTATCAAGCATGTACTTACGTTTGGGGAAGCAGCAAGTGGATCACGTCTTGTAGGAACGGAGCGCTTCTTCAACCTGAGTGACTTCTTCTTTTGTCTTTTAAATGGCGGGTGGCAACCAACTGAAAGGTGCATCACTGCCACCTACTATGCTGGAGCGTACAGGGAGTGACTAAAACGCAATGTGGTAGACTGCGCAGTGAGTGACTGAAATGTAATGTTGCAGGTACATTTAGGGGTCCAGGTTTGTCTGGGCGGGGCTGAAGCTGGTTCTGTGAGTGGTCAAGTGAATGCAGACGTACATAGTCCGCCAAATTTGAAACCATGGTTCTTGAACCGGACAGGATAAACTCTCAAAAATGTGAAATAAATAGGGGACGTACTTCTAACAAACCAGGAGTGTCTTAACGTGACCCAGGGAGTCAAATAAACGTACCAGAATGTCCAAAAAGTGAATTTTGCATATGGATGGACCTTTAATAAATTTGCAACAATTTGAAAAAATCTTTTCTCTCATTGTCATTACGGTGTATTGTGTGAAGAATTTTGAGGAAATAAATTAATTTAATCCATTTTGGAATAAGGCTGTAACAAAGAAAAATGTAGAAAAAGTGAGACATTATGCATACTTTCCAGATGCACTGTATGTCTCCAGACCAGTCAGTGATTGTGGCGTCCTTCTGATTCAGTTTAGTGAAGTTTAATGTCCCCATTGTTTCAGGTTCTGCTGCCGTTTCCACTGTTCTACACCTGAGAGCTACGATTAGGTTCAGGTGCTAAACCAGGGGTGGGCAAACCTGGTTCTCAAGGGCCGCTGTCTTGCTAGTTTGCCAACTCTCCCTGCCCCAGGTACCGCTGATTACCTCGATCAGGTGTTTTCAGTCAATCAGGAGTTGAAAAAGCTAAATGACACACCTGATGAAGGTGATCAGCAGGGAAAGTTGGAAAACCAGCAGGGACACCGACCCTTAAAGACCAGGTATGCCCACCCCTGTACTAAACCAATTCCTTCTAAAAAGAAGGTCTGTCATCCAGGTCCAAAAATACTACTTACCTCCAGGATGAGCAGGATTCGACCCCCGGCCAGTGACATCAGCAGGTGTGTGAGGTGGGCGTAACCTTCTGGGGTTACATGATACCCACCCAGAGGGTCCCCCCGAGCTGCATCAAACCCAGCTGACACCAGAACCAGACCAGGGTTAAACTGTAGAGAGAGGGCCAAGCAATCAGATCCAATCCATCAGGTCTGCCAAAACATGTGTGTACCTTGTTACCTCAGTAGCGATAGGCATGACAACGTGGTGAAATGCAGCAAGATAGTCGGAATCACCCATGCGTCCTCCACTCCAGGCCACATTGACATTAAATCCTGCCCCCTTGGCAACACCCACGCAATTGGGGGCAGCATCCTCTGACGAGGGGAAGAACATTCCATTGTCATAGCGATGGAGGGAGATGTACAGGACACTGGAGACAGAGATGGAGTGCATCATCAATTCAAATTAAGTCAGACTCCACTTTCTCACATCACTTCCTGCTCCTCACCTGTTATCATCCTCAAATATGTGTTGTGTCCCATTGCCATGATGAACGTCCCAATCCAGGATGAGAACTCTCAGTGGTGCATCATTGGAGATTTTTTGTGCGTAGCGGGCGGTGAGCGCTACAGTGTTGAAAAAACAAAAACCACAGGGAGAGTCTCTCTCCGCGTGGTGACCAGGGGGACGGACGACGGCTATGCCGTTACTCACCTGGACAGGTCAACAAATTCAACCAGACCACTCTAATATGTAATAACTGTATGTGAGAAGTGTCCCCATGTGCTACCTGTCCATCCAGGATCCTCTCCACAGCGTTGAAGCAGCCTCCTGCAGCTAACTGAGCCGACTGGAAGCTCTGGTTGTTGATGTAGATGGAGTTGAACTCTTGTCCCAGTTTATGCAGATCTCTTGGCTTCATGTCTGTTGTAGCTTTCATCTGCTCAATGTGCTGCATGCTAAACACACACGGTTTACTATTCAATTTTGTTCATATAGCGCCAAATCACGACAAGGTTATCTCAAGGGACTTTACAAGGTAAGTTTTAAGACCTTACACAACTAAACCCAACAAATCCCACATACGGCAAGCCTTTAATTACAATTTGACAGCAACAGAGGAAAAACTGCATGCACCACACCAGTCTGTCTTCATAAATCATAGTTAGTGACCTGTGGCAGAGGGATAGCTCCTCGTGTGATGCTAAGCGAGCTGGTATCCGCTGACAACGATCAACCAAACCCAGTTGCTGAAGTCTGGAGAAGATTTTGGAGATCCTCTGTGGCTGCTCGGGGTGATGTCTGCAAAAACACAGCAGGACATTGATGGCATATCTTCATGTTGTCAGACCCAGTGCAGACCTGGGGCCTAATGTACAAGAATTTGCATAGATTTTCTACTAAAGTTGTCCTACGCGACGTTCTGACCCCCTGACACTGTGTTCAGAAACTAATAGGAAGTCTCTACATTAAACCACCGACTAGTGTTGACACTAAAGACAGGTTCTTTTGTGCAACAAGAATTAATATTAGGGCTGTTCATTTATTTATTATTAATATTGATTTATTAGTTGAACCAGGCACCTCACCACAACATTACTGACTGTCGTTGCAATTGTGCGACACAGATTGTTTGTACATTGATGAAATCAAAATGTTTCCTGTTGACATGGGTTACTTTTATAGTTGTGTCCAGTCGATGGCTCCTATTACATCAGCTAAACCGGCTTTCGCTGCAAATTGCACTGTACACGTAGTGTTGCCCTGATCCACCATTGTACGTATGGGAACTTGCTATACCCTGTTTACATATGTATGATTGCATCTCAACTGGCATGGCTTGGCTCGGCTCAGGGGCTACTGGCATGTACCCAACTGGTCTGCAGCTCCCTCTATATACCCTCTTGGCTGGAACCCTGTGGTTAGCAGCTAGATGTGCACTGGCTGCGAAACTTCTCACTGTGTCATGCCAACAGATCCTCTAGCGGATCCTCTAACAGGGCTAGAGCTGTTGTTATTATTATTAATTTGAGCATGTTTTTATATCCACTCTTCATTCCAGACTCATTATTTATCGTTTGGTCAGTGTGACGATTGATCGTTTTCACATCATTAACATTTTCCCAGCTTCACCTCTTAATGTTGCCAATGGACCAATAGCTGTAGAAAAGTACATATGCCTGGCAAGGAGCTACTGTAGATCTACGCACATTACTACGGTCATGTAGTTATTGATACATCTGAATATTTGCGGAGATAATGCCATATTTTTGTGCATAAGTAGCCTTTGTATATGAGGCCTCAGGTGACTCACCTGTCCCACAAGTTCAGGTGCTCCATCATCCTCTCATCATAAACCAGACCTGTGTTGGTGGCCACAGAGGGAGTGGGACCAGCCTGCTTGAGGACCTCCTCATTGGATGTGTCCCTGAGGACACTGTTCTCAGCCAACTGGACGCCTTCTGCACAGGTAACAGGAAGCTTTTGAACTCAATGAATAGATATTTCTATTAAATGATGTTTAGGCGCATACAATTGAGATTACCTTAGGAGGTGTGGTTTTGTGTGGAAGACTTACCCAGCACTTGTAGAAAGGTCCAGTGTGGATACACAGCAGAGATGGACCGAGAGATTGACTGCAGAGCACTGAGAGAAATCGGAAAAAGGAACATGAGAAACTAGAGAAATACCAAGGGCTCAGAGAAGAACTGGAGAAGGCTTGGAAGGTGAAGGCCACAGTGGTGCCTGTGGTGATCGGAGCACTGGGTGCAGTGACCCCCAAACAGATGGCTACAACAGATCCCTGGAAAAACATCCGACATCTCAGTCCAGAAAAGTGCAGTCCTAGGAACAGCAAGGATACTGCGCAGAACCCTCAAGCTTCCTGGCCTCTGGTAGAGGACCCGAGCTTGGAAAGTGGATGAGACCACCCGCGTGGGGTGAGAAGGGAGTTTTTTTTTTTTTTTTGCTTCAACTGGCTGTCCAAATCCTGTCTGCAACTGTGTTTCTTGTGAGGTTGATATTTGCACACAATGTCCGCTGCCTTCATCATGCACGTTTTTACAAATTCACCCTCACTAAATGGTTTTGAAGCCATTTAGCAATGAGGTAGTTAGCGTTCACTGCAGCAGCACTGATGTCTCGGCTGAGAGTAAACACAGACCCGTCAACAGTTCATTCACCTTCTGTCTTCGGCCTTTGCCTGTCATACAGTACAGTATTTGTCATCATATATTATATTAGCAGCATATATTATTATATATTCTTTCAGCACGGTAACATGCTGTGAACTTTCCTATTTACTTCTGTGAATAAATAGGACGATGACCATCTTATAACACTCTGCGTCCGCTTCTTTGAGGCATATTGGAGCAAAGAGGGTGCCAAAGCACATAACATTAAAAGTAGAAGCCGTAATAGGTTTTGCGGGCAAAACAAAGTACCTCATCCAAACTGGCTGTGCTTGCTTGACCTACTTGCTCTGTTCTGTTATAAACAGTTTGCTTGCTTAACATAATCACTACTGCACCACACAGTGGACACAATTGGAACAGCAGTTTATTTTATTGAAAGATTGCAGCTCAAAATCATCTTGGGCCATACATTTGACATCCCTGGTCTAAAGGCTCAACAAGGCTTTCATGGCATAGAAGTAATGAGATTGTTAGCAACTAGAACCCTTCCCCTATAGACAGCTGGGGGGGTGGATCCAAGCCCACCTATACAATCGGGCGTCAGCCTTCTCAATCAACCTCTCCCAGCTCTTCTCCCAAAAGTGACTTTATTAACTTTATTATTAGTTTATGATTAACTTTTAACTTTATTACCCCAAAATACACCTAGTTATTTCATCCCATTTCTGCTCCACTGCAGCCCTTCTGGCAGCACCAGCTGTTCTTCATTCCTCCATTCTCCTTCACATTTAGCCCAATTTGCCTTAGCAGATGAGGCTCGCACTCTCACTTTGTGCTTAAGAACTATCTCATCATTTTGCAAAACTATAAAAAGTGATTTATCATCAGCATATCCTGATAAAGAGACCTTCTGTGAAACCATCCTGGGTATACCAAGTCCCATCAGGCCTTGCCTAAGGTGGTGTAAATGTGGCTCAATGGCCAAAGCATAGAGCAAGCCAGACATGGGACATCCCTGCTTGATGCCTCTCTGCACAAGGACTGGTCGACTCGGTCAACCCCCCACTTTTATTAGTACAGATGCTTCCCAATAAAGAGTCTGAATCCATAAAGTGAAACACTTCCAAAAACCAAAAGCAAGTGTTAAAAAGATATATACATGATCAATCCTATCAAAAGCCTTTCCTTGATCAAGTTTTAAAATACAAACTTTCAACTCCAGCATATTAGAATGAATGATAAATTATTTCTTGCAGCTAAAATAAATTTTCCACCATTGTGCATACAGGGATACAGTATTTTTGGCAGTGGTGCACAATAATGTACTTTTTGATTCTGTTCAAAAGATACTTTGCAATCATTTTATAGTCTGCACAAACAAATGACACTGGTCTCCAGCTCATCAGTAGCCCAAAGACTCCTTTCTTTGGTAAAAGTGTCAGCACAGCCCCTGTGCAGCCACATCTGTCCATCACAATATGGCATTCAGCTTTATGATCACTACCAGTACCACTAACAAGTTCATCCTTTAGTAACCTAAAGTCTGCTTTTAGCTCACTGATGAAATCTTTTTCTGTGCCTGTAATGTGAGCGTATCCCGCTTCCCACCATAGACTCCAAAGGTCAGAGAAAGCCTGACAAAAGACTTAATCGGACAACCCGGCTAGTGAAATAACGACCTCCATCAACCAATTTTGTTCAAATAAATTCTGTCCAGCCTGGCAGCAGTAACCCTGCCTTTAGTAGCCCTCACCCATGTATACTGCCTAACCTATGGATTAAGTTTTCTCCAAGCATTGGTAAAATTGTTTTCAGCAACTGAAAGGTGGATGTGGTTCTCTAGTGTTTCTATCCACCATATGCACGTATGGTGCAAATACAGTCCACCCCCCACCCTTCCTCTGGTGGCCTAAGTAGCACAGTAGGTAGAGCATCAGCCCGGGGAAGCATAAGGTCCAAGATTCAAGCCCACCAGGGCTCCAGGTGTGTCCTTGAGTACGACTTGGTTTGTCCCGGATCGCTCAGGACATGAACGCCTGCCTCCTTAGTGTCTGAACACGCTGCAGCCTCGCATCCTTACAAAGTGTGTTAAAACCAAAAAAGGAAAGTTCCTTCTCCAGCAGCTCATCGGCGAAACACCCAAGACCGTAACTTGGATGGAAGGCACAAACAGCGACGAGACAGTCACGTACTCATCAGCAAGCATCAGTACACGTTCCGCCAACTGATGAACCCAAACTTTCTTCCTGACAAATGCACTACGGCTCAGCTCATTCGAAAACCGTATGTGATATTTGCGTAACAGAACAGCAACAACAGAACCTGCTAATACTGTGTTCCATTACCTTGTCACTGAAGATAAGTGATAGACAACAGTCCAGAAATGCCCCACGCAGAAGAGACAGAGAGGGAGGGAGACAGACAGAGACACAGAGAGGAAGCGACTGAGAGAGAATGCCCAGACAGAGTCTCAGGATCACGTTTATGGGTTCCTGTACCTGTCTGTCGCCCAGGTGTTACCTGTTAGACGGAGCGGTGGGCGGGGCCAGAGGAGGACATGCTCTCCCCAGCAGAGCTTTGACACAGGCTGCGGCGCCCTCTGCTGTCGACTGCAGGTTGTAACCTCCCTATAAACAGCCCACATCCATGTTAAACATGTTAACAGAACAACATTTAACCAGAAATACACATGTGCAGCTTGTCACTGAATACACCCACTGGACAATGAAGATCCAGCTGCCTTTATGAAAAACAACTCTTCTCACTATACTATACTGTGTGTGTGTGTTAAGCTATTACTTGTCTACATTTGTCAAATTAACTTCTTGCTGTTTTACCTCAAGAGCGAGAACCAATCGACCTTCAGCCAAAGCCATCAGCATGTGGGTGAGGACATGGAAGCACTGAGGGCTCACACACATCTCCCCCTGAACACGCACACAGTAAATATTTAATCCAATCAAACCAATTTGTGACAATACTACATCAGTGATCTTGGGTTTTTTCTTACCTTCGGATCACCGACAGCAGCATCAAAACCGGCACATACCAGAACCAACTGAGGCTGAAACTGAACACGGTTAGAGGTTAGACTGAACCAAGCTGACACTGGTCAGAGACGACTGACTGCATAGCCACAGGACACACACACTGATAGTTGCAGTGTGTTGTTACTACTGTTTCCAGGTGCTGGTAATGACTGGGCAGAAGTACAGTGACATTAGCTACTTATTAAATGTTTTTAGCTTTTCAAAAGTAAGGTGACCTTTATATGACCTATTTATTTCTTGTCTTCTGATTTAAAGGTTCTGGTCTTCTCTGTATATATGATTCATGGTCAGAATTACACTTCTTCTCCTTTGTTATCTGTCTAACCCTGAGCATCATTGCAGCTGATCACTGGATTAGGAGCAGCTGTGACCTCATCCTCTGGTCGCTTCCGGGTGTGAAACTCTGTGCGTTACCTCGTAGGCCACAGGCAGCAGTAGCTGTTGAAAGGCAGCCATGTAATCAGCGTCTGTCATCCTGGTCTGAACAAGGCATCAGATAAAACAGAAGAAATGAAGCAGCTGGAGCACTGATGAATAACAATCAGTTCATGCCACTAAATCACTTTTTGCTGGTTTATAACAGTTACTTCCTTCATCAGAACAAAGCGCCATTGTCCTGTGATGCTCACAGTTTTCTGCATCAAAACACACCATTTACACCCTTGCAGTTAAACTAGATTTGGTTATGGAGCATAAGAAAATCACAGGTTTGGTGAATGGCAGCACCAGCTGAGGTCAGCAGGACTCACCTTGTTCCAGGGCAAGTTGATGTTCCTTCCTTCAGCTCGTCCACTGCCAATGGACTGACTGTCCGACTCTGTGAGATGGGGCCAGAAGGAGGCAAACTCGTACCTATGGACGCTGAAGTACAGAACGCTACAAAACATAGAGATCACTGTTAGTTGAGATCCCAGGAATCATCACTGAAATGAAGAAAATGAAGAACAGATCACCTAGGGTCTTCCTGGAACATGTACTGAATTCCCTGACCATGATGAACATCCCAGTCCACGATCAGCACTCTGAAAGAGACAAATATTAAAAGTGCTTCATCATCAGGACATCCGCAGAACTAAACACTTTACTGAGGTCATATGATCTTCATCAAAGAAGAACCCCCCCATCGTCAGACCCTACTGCTTTAAAGCGATAGAAACTAGTAAATACAGACCTCCCCATCAGGTGTAGAGTCTGACCTGAACCTAAACTCATAGTTACTGTGAACAACTCAATGAATCAGAAGCTTCCCTCCTGGAACATCAACAGCTGCAGGTCGCTGAACCCCAGTAACTTTAAAGAGTGGATTGTGAGGTATTTATTGGAATAGCTATCCACTTGAAATAAGACACTGTCCAACATACACAGAAATATTTCAGGTGCTGGACGATCGACTGGTTTGTCTATTACATGTGGAGTTGGTGCTTTCTGAGTGTCCTACTACCTGTTTAGCAACTGCAGACTAAAGCTTTATACTTGTTGGGTATTAATGTGAATGGTCCCATTAAATTCTGGTCAAATCTATTTGAACAAACACTGAAGCTTAGACTTTACGTCACCTACCTGCTGATCAAGTGTCTGGTCTGAGCATATCGCGCTGCGATTGCCACATTGTTGAAGACAGAGTAACCATTGGACTTGTTACTCTGAGCATGATGACCTGGAGGTCTGACAAAAACTGCGGTTACAGCTGTGTCACACTCAGAGCAGTTAGAATTCTTGATGAGGAGGCACCTAGGTGCAGCACAAGAAGGTGTAGCTTTTACCTAATGACAGCGAATCCATTCCTGAGTTTAAAGGTCATCACCTGATCGACCAGCTGGAGGACTGACCCCACAGCAAAAGCAGACACCTGAAAGGACTCCTGCAGGCGCACAGGTAATATCAGATGAGTGATTTCTGTAAACTGATGGAGGACAGGTTGTCTGGGGGTTTGGTCTTACAGGATGAAGATAAACAGAGTCGTATTTCTCAGACAGAGTTTGAAGTTCCCCCACTGACATCTTCTCAGTCAACCTCATCAGCTGCACATAAGATTTTCTACACACACACACACACACACACACACACACACACACACACACACACACACACACACACACACACACACACACACACACACACACACAAAGAACTCAAATCAAAGAACAGCACATCACAGGAACATATTGAGAGAATTTGGTAATGTGGTTACAGTAAGTGTGGACTCACGCGTGAGCTAGTAGCAGCTCGTCTTCAGTAGCTTCTCTGGGCTGAAACAAAATACAACTACTGACTAAATGACAGCAGCTCTTGACATCATGTATGCTGATGTCTGCACCATTCATGTCACATAGAACATGTTAGTAGGATCGTTTTGCTACTTACACCGTGTGGTGTATTATGGATTTGTGAAAAAGTAATTAACAAGCATACAAACCTCCACCCTGATGCAGTGAGATAGCAGCTCTTGTTTCTCCAGCTCCTTCATGATGGATTTCACTCTGTCTGGATTCTCTGGGTGACTGACAACAACAACAACAACAACCCAGCGAAACAGAAGTAAAGCGTGTTTAACAGAAGTAGAATACTTCTACCTTTAATCAGCTTGTCCATATTAAAACAAATCAACCAATCTTTAAATTTAGGATATGTACCACAGGCTTTTAAGGTGGCTGTTGTCAAACTTTTATTGAAAAAACCTACTCTGGACCCTGGAGAACTAGCCAACTATAGCCCCATTTCAAATTTACCCTTAATGAAGATTCTAGAAAAAAACGTGGCTAAACAATTATCTGACCACCTAAGTGGGAATAACTTGTACAAAGGTTTTCAGTCAGGATTTAGAAAACATCATAGCACAGAAACAGCTCTGGTTACTCACTAATGATCTTCTATTAGACAATGGTCTAGGTTCTATCCTTGTCCTGTTAGATCTGTTAGATCCTGTTAGCATTTGATACAAGTGATCATAACATTTTATTACAGAGACTAGATCATACCTTCGGAATTAAAGGAACAGCACTGGGATAGTTTAAATCCTATTTATTCAACAGAATCCAGTTTGTTCATGCTAAAGACAAATTCTCCACATGCACAAGGATTAGCTATGGAGTACCACAGGGTTTTGTGTTTGGTCCAATTCTGTTCAGCCTATACATGTCTCCTCTAGGTGAGATTATTAGGAAGCATTCTATAAATTTTCCATTGTTATGCAGATGATACCCAGCTTTATATGTCTTTGGAACCAAATTAGACAGATCAACTAGTCAAAATTTAAAGTTGTTTAAAAGACATCAAATCCTGGATGTCCCAAAACTTCCTTCAACTAAATTCAGATGAAACAGAAATTCTTATCATTGGGCCTGAAAATCAGAGAGAGACACTATTGAGTCAGATAGCCACCCTGGATGGCATAACATTAGCTTCAGATTCTACTGTGAGAAACCTTGGTGTCATCTTTGACCAGGATCTCTCTTTTACATCATACATTAAACAAATGTCTAGAACCGCCTACTTTCATCTTAGAAATATAGCTAAAATCAGAAGCATCCTCTCTGAGAGCGATGCAGAGAAACTGATTCATGCATTTGTTACCTCTAGGCTGGACTACTGTAACTCCTTACTCATAGGATGGTCTAACAGCTCCTTAAAAAGCCTACAGCTAATTCAAAATGCTGCATCATCAAGCTCCTCTCCTCTGGAACCAGCTCCCTCTTCAGGTTCGAGAAGCTGACACACTCTCCACCTTTAGGATTAGGCTTAAAACCTTCCTTTTTGATAAAGCTTATAGTTAGAGATGGTTCAGGTCACTGGCAATTATTGTTAGTCACAGGAACCATCTCTTAGTTAAGCTGCAATAGACATAGACTGCTGGGGGACTTAATTTATACACTGAACTCTGTTTCCTTCTAACTCTTCTATCCAATAACCTCCCGTCATTGTTCCATCTTTAACTAACCTTGTCTCTTTCTCTCCAGTAATTGTGCTCTCCCCCACTCTGTCCTCACCTACAGGTATCACTGGAATCAGAGCTATGTGTCTGTGATAGGTAGCTGTGGATCCAACCATCCTGCCTATGTCCGGTCCCTGGTCCAACCATCCTGCCTGTGCTCTGTGGTTGCTTGTTGTTTCTTGTCGTTGTTGCTGTGCTTTTCTCTCTCTCTATCCTCTCACCCCAACCGGTCGAGGCAGATGGCCACCCACATCCGGTCTGGTTCTGCTGGAGGTTTCTTCCTCGTTAGAGAGGGAGTTTTTCCTCTTCACTGTTGCTGTCTAATTAAATGCTTGCTGTATGTGGGATTTGTTGGGTTTAGTTGTGTGAGGTTTTAAACCTTACTTTGTAAAGTGCCTTGAAATAACTTTGTTGTGATTTGGCGCTATATAAATAAAATTGAATTGAATTGCATCCAGAGTTCTGATGGGACTTGGAAAGAGAGATCACATTCCTCCTACATTAGCTTCTCTGCACTGGCTGCCTGTAAAATGTAGGATAGAATTTAAAATTCTCCTACTCACCTACAAAGCACTTAATGATAAAGCTCCTTCTTATCTTAAAGACCTCATAGTTCCTTATGTTCCTAGCAGATCACTTCGTTCTGAAAACGCTGGGCAATATTTGTGGTTCCTTGAGTCTTTAAATAGTCACTGGAACCATTTCTTAGTTAAGCTGCAATAGACATAGACTGCTGGGGGATTTATACACTGAGCTCCTCTGTTTCCTTCTATCTCTTCTATCCAATAACCACCCATCATTTAACTAACCTTGTCTCTTTCTTTCCAGTAGTTGTGCTTCTCCCCCGCTCTCTCTTCCACTCTGTCCTCACCTACAGGTATCATCGGATTCAGAGCTACATGCCTGTGCTTTGTTGTTGCTTGTTTGTTGTTGCTGTGCTTTTCCCTCTCTCTCTCTCCCCTCACCCCAACCGATCAAGGCAGATGGCCGACCACATCCAGCCTGGTTCTGCTGGAGGTTTCTTCCTCATTAGAGAGGGAGTTTTTCCTTTCCATTGTTGCTATCAAATTAAAGGCTTGCTGTATGTGGGATCTGTTGAATTTAGTTTAGTTTTGTAAGGTCTTAAACCTTACTTTGTAAAGTGCTTTGAGATAACCTCGTCATGATTTGGCACTCTATAAATAAAATTTATTGAGTTGAAAAATTGAATGAAGACCTACAGGCTGAGTGACGCATCCTAGCTTGACCTTATTTCATCCTGGTTTATTCTGTTGCAGGTTTGCATCTTAGTCAAGCTGGTGTACTGTAGGTAGCAGGGATCTATAATATCCTGACAGAGTGTTGTATTATTGAATACTGTTAGCAATGATGAATGAAGCATCTTAATTCCTGATCTGGATTTTGTGCAACAGTACAGTAATGCCATGTGTCAATAGTAAATTCATGATATATGCTGATACCTGGGATCCCACAGGTTCTGGTGATGAGTGAAGATCTCCGAGTAAACCAAACCGGTTCCGCAGATTAAGGATAGGCTTGACAGATCCTATACACACACACACACACACACACACACACACACACACACACACACACACACACACACACACACACACACACACACACACACACACACACACACACACACACACACACACACACACAGTGTCACAAGGCTACAGGCCCCAGGAAGACAAAAAAGTCAAGAACTGAGCTCTGTTTCCACTGTGTTCAACTGTCTGAGGTTGTTTCAGTCAGCGTTCGGTCATACTACCTCCCACTTCTCCCATATGCCGGTAGTCACCGCCTACATCTCTCCAATGACCGACACAGCTGCCGCATGTGAGCACCTGCACAGCACCATGTCCCAGCTGCAGACACAATACGCGCAGGCCCTCGTGCTCATCTCTGGGGAAATAACTATGCCTGCACCCCCCTCTTCGCCACTCTGTCCAACTCTACGCAGTATGTTACAGTAGCTGCCACAGAAGGGACACACTTTCCCTCTGTGAGCACTGTGAGGGTCTTATTTTTTGATTTCTGCAGTGCTTTCAATACCATCCAGCCATCACTTCTGAGGAGGAGGCTGAAGGTGGCAGGCGTGGACCAAAATCTGGGTACTTGGACTATAAACTACCTCACAAACAGGCCACAGTTTGTGAGCCTGAAGGCCTGCGTGTCTGATGTGGTAGTCTGCAGTCAAGGGTGCTGGTGCGAGGATAAACACCTAAACACCAGCAAAACAAAGGAGTTAGTGCTTGACTTCAGAAGGTCCCCTTAACCACACACCGGTGAATATCCAGGACTCAGAGACTTTTAAATACCTGCGTGTTCACCTTAACAATAAACTGGACTGGTCAAACTACACAAACGCTCTGTATGAGAAGGGCCAGAGTGGCCTCCACCTGCTGAGAAGACTGAGGTCCTTTGGTGTGTGCAGACAGCTGCTGAGCTGCTTCAGTAGTCATGTATGGGGACAGTACAGGCAGAGACAGAAAGAGACTCAACGAGCTGGTTCAGAAAGCCGGCTCTGTCCTGGGCTGCACACTGGAGTCCATGGAGGAGGTGGCGGAGAGAAGGATGTTGGCTAAACTAACATCCATCATGGAGAACCCCTCCACCCCCTGCACCACGCTGTACAGGCTCTGAGCAGCTCCTTCAGCACCAGAGTGTTATACCCCCATTGCAGGAAGGAGCTGCTGCAGGTTATTGCTCCCCACAGACATCAGACTGGACAACATATCACTGCAGCGACACACAATGTGTAACTACATGGAATACTCATTCATTGTTTTGTGTACTTACCAAAATGTGCAATACCAATGTTTTCTTTTTCCAACTATCCACCTGACAACCTGTGATTCCACAACATTAATATACACAATACAGAACAACAGTTAACACTGTTGTTGTTCTTCTTCTTCTATCCTGTTTTGTCTGTTTCTTTCATCTACTGTATTAAAACAAAATAATTTCCCTTTTTCATATCTGTATACAGTACCAGTGCCTGCAGTCTGACATTCAGCTCCTCCTCTCTGTCCTCTCTGCTCCTCTCCATTCTTCCTCTCCTCTTCACCTGCACAATGTTTCCTCCGCTCACGGCTGGATTTCCTTCACTCCTGTTGCCCTGAAAAAAGAAACCTGAGAGTTTAAGTCTCCTGATAAAACACTGAAGTGGATTCTGCAAAAAAAGTGGCCAGTGTTGGTTTTTATGCTGTGGTCAGATCGGTTCACGCACGTACGCACGCACGCACAGATCTAATCTGAACCTAATTTGACTCCATACAGTGGACGCTGGTGAACATTGAAGAAAATCTATGACAGGAGTTAAACAAACCCAGAATACGTGTACGGCACGGTACAGTACGGCAATGGTAATACAGCACACAGAGCCGATGCTGTGTGGTCTGTTCACTTTGGTCACATTGACACTGCGGTGTCTGACCTGCCAGGCGACCTAGTAACTGACTGACCTGAGCGGACAAGCGAGGAGATCTCTTCACTGACTTGAGTCCAGACACTGGAGGATCTGATCCAGAATTCATGTTTGATCCACCTGAAACAAAAGCAGTATAACTTCGCACCCGCATTTAAAACGCTGTTGATGTTTGTAAAATCTACAGTCTACAGAGGAAACGAGTCAAAACGTTGTGACTCAGTAAGCTGAAGATGAGTTTCAGCGGTTCCGACAACCCAAGAGAAGACAAACAACCAATACTATCACTAAACGGTCAGTGCATATAGAGCTAGCATGTGCCCAGACCTAAACAAATACCATAGCCGAACTACCTGCTAGCCTGGGTCAATTCAGCCTAACCCTGACTTTAAAAGACGGAATCTTTGTTTATCCTTGTTTTCGCTCGTTTTCCCTGAGCGCCAACTGAGCCGAGGTGTCGCACACACATGACGTCACGTCAGGCGTCGGAAACAATCAGATTCAGGGCACTGAGGTAGGTGGAGGAAAGGTCTAATCTGTAATGTTTTTATGTCAATATTAAATACTTTACTAGGAAAAAAGGCTCAATATAATCAGGAAATGTTATTTGACGTTTAGGATTTAGTAGGAAGAGTAACAGGGAGATTGTGCTTATGTGTGTTCCAGGTCATGTGAGCAATAAAGGGAATGAGTATGTGGATAGGGTGGCAAAGAAAGCAATGGAGCAGAAGAAGTTGGAGAAAGTGTTCAGTTGCAGCATTAACTACATTCAAACAGCTCCAGACACGATTTTAGTTAATTTCTCTTCATGTTGGTTAAATCTTCCTTTGTTGTTTTCTTAGTTAGTCACTGTTTTGACTGTGAACTTGAGAATTACATAAAATACACCGAAACATGTTTGTTGAGACGGTCTGTGATGGGGTTACAGATATTTATTCATATTTTAGGGTAGACTGAGATTAGTGAGAAACACAAATGTGTCATTAAACTACTTATGAAATACATGTTTACTCGGCTGCTACAGCTTTTATTGTGTTTAATCGTCTTCATCACGTGTTCACGGGTTCATCTAAGCACTCGCCGTTTGACACCATTTTGATTTAAATAACAGCAGAACTCACCAAACACCAGCTTTTAAATGTAAATTTGAAAATGTGATGAAATAAAAATAAAACCAACAAAGACAAAACATCACAATAAAAACAAGTAACACTTTTACTGTTCCATTTATTTTGTCTGTAGTAGACCTGACCTCAGTGTCTGATCAGTAGTTTCAAAGGTTTTTAGTTTAATCACATTTCTGTTCACAAATAAAAGTCAATAACTGCAAAAAGCCTAATGGAGAAACAAGATGACAACTAGATGGGTGTATGACTATAAGATTTTAATTGTAATAAGATAAATTTCCCATCTTTAGAAAACAAATGATGATGAAAAATAATGATATAATTATAAGGATTATAATTATACCAAGTTATCAGAGATGTTTTCTATATCTTCATTCACCCTTTATCATCATCAACTCTTCACTTTGTAACTACAGTTGTGTTTAATTTGGAATTTTTTTGTAATAATGTATTAGTAACATGTTCTCCTGTCTGCCTGCCTGTCCACCTGCCTGTCCGTCTGTCCACCTGCCTGCCCGTCTGTTTATCTATCCACATGCCTGTCCGCCCGCCTGCCTGCCTGTCCGCCCGCCTGCCTGTCTGTCCGCCTGCTCGTCTGCCTGTCTGTCCGCCTGCTCGTCTGCCTGTCTGTCCGCATGCCTGTCTGCCTACCCATCTGTCTGCCTGCCTGCCTGTCCGTCCATCCGGCCGTCCGCCTGTCTGTCTGCTGTCTACCTGTCCTTGGCAGTGCGCAGGTCTGTAGTAATGGGGTCATGCTGAATGGTCTGGTGCAGCATCAGAGCCAGCAGCCCGGCTCGGTTGGTCATGGCCGTCCTCAGGTTCCTCTCCTGCTCAAACAGCTCATCCAGTTTGTACCACTAACAAACACAGAGGACGTCAGGTCAACGACCGCTGTCGCCAACAATAGCTGACATGACTGACATGTGCGCTGGATTACCATTCGGACGCGCTCCAGGTCCACCTCAGCACGGCGTAGCTTCTCCCAACAGTAATGTTTGTTGCATTTCCTCTTAGAAACCCTGCAAAACTCTCCAGTTGGCTCGAATACATCTTTGACCAGAGGACAACCACAAACCTCATCTGCTGGGACCTGAACAACGGACACAGACAGACCGTGAAGAGAGACAGTGAGGAGCAACAGCAGCCTTTGGAGGAAACGCACCTTGGGGTCTCTGGAGTGTTCAGGACATAAGACCTGCAGCCGTTTACAGTACGTCTTACTCTGAGGGTTGTACACGTCACAGAACAGCCTGGTGGCTCTGAAGGACAGACAGAGAGTAAGTAATAACATAGAACACATGACAGACGGTTTCACCAGTCTTACCCCTCGATACGTGTTGGGTACATGGAACCGAAAGATGTCTGACTCTCGTACTGTTGGATCAAAATGGGACAGATTCAGTTCCAGCGATGTTCATCTTGCCAGCGCATGCTGGGTAATACTGGTCTGGACGTCCAGCATGTCTTGGGGCTCTAACTGCTGTACACTGACCTTCGCATAACATCTCTCCATGTGCCTCAGCGCAACCTTGGGGTTGACGGGATGACTGCAGGAAACACAAAAGATCTGAAGGTCTGTGTCATCGCCGTCACCCTCTGTCACCTGAGGAGACGCAGCGTTAGTCGACGCCGTAAAAGGAGCGATGCGAGTCTCTGAGCGTCTCCTACCTCCTCATGGTGCTGGACCTGCTGCAGCTTGGCATTCGCAATGATGCCCTCCAGCTCATGGAAGCGCTTCTCCATCGTGGTGAGCCGCAGTCTGGCTGCTTGCTGCTCCTTTCGAATCCGCTCCAGCTGCCTTCGGCCCATCTCCTCAGCGATGCAAGGACTCTGCTGCCACTGCTGGATCCTCTGAGGCAGGATCTCATAGATACGACTGAGACAGTCACAAAAACAAGCACTTGGACTCAGGACCACGTCTCTAAAGCCGTCATGCGAGAAACTCTGTTCTTTGTCTGTTTCATTGCTGATCCTAGTATGTGCTCACATGAATTAAAAGGAGTTCTAATGGTTAGATGACAAACGAAGATGCAGATGAGTCTTTTCTCAGAAAGGTTCTAATGTTCACTATGTGTTTCCAAACATGCAAACTCACTTGGCAGCAAGCTTCATACCACAGTCCTCAGAGCAGTACTTGGAATTGGTCCTTGCTGGCTCCACACATCCAGGACCCAAACACTGCCTCAGGGTCCCGGACACGTCTTTAACACCGACACTTTCCGCCCGCACGCTGTGTCGCACACGCTCCCTGTGACGCTGCTTGGCCTTGTGACGCCGAGGCTTTGCCTCTTCTTTAGGAGCAGACACAGACTTCTACAGCAGGACAGGACATGCGTTGGTCCAGACACAGAACCCTAACAGCTCTGTTGAGCTTCAAACATGAAGACTGTATCACAAACATAAGGTTGAAAACAAATGAGTGGAGTCCAGAAAGACAGACGCATGGTGGATGCTAGTTAAACTTTAACACACAATAATTGTTGAGGTATCATATTTCTGCTCTAATGCATTGAGTCTACAATTGCTTGTCTGGAACTTGAGGAACCACACTGATCTCACCTTTTTTTCCGTCTTCTTCTCTTGTCTCTTAACGTGTTTCACCTTCACCGCCTTCTTTCTCAGAGAGTCTGACTGCGTGTCGTCCTCCTCACTATGCCACACCTGTGACAGGAGGACAGGTCAGAAGACAGCCAGCACCGTGCTGACAGCTGATGCCTCCACACTGACCAGGTCTCTGTATCCAGCAGCTTTGTACTGCTCATACAGTTCCAGCTCGCTCTCACTGAACCCCTCCTGCTCCTCCTCCTCCTCCTCCTCCTCCTCCTCCTCGTCATCCTCAGTCTGGTGCCCCGCTCCTTTCCGTGATGGGCCCCACCCTCTGCTCCGGCTCATCTCCTCTTCTTGTACACGAAGCATCTTCTGCTCACAGACAAATCATCCAGATGATAGTTATAATCATTCCCCCCTGAAGACTCAATGTTTCAACAAACTCTTTGCGTGGTGCATTTGAATGCGGCGTGGAAACAGATGTTGGCCTGAGGATCACATACCCGGGCTCGGACCTCACATTGCCGGAGTCTACACTTCTGTCTGATTTTGTTGGGACCTCCAAACTTCTTCATGTCTTTACAGAAGTCACACTGGGCGCAGTCCTCCGTCCTCAGGCAGGCATGGCACTCTCCACACATCCTGGCTGAACGCTTGATCTGAGGCACAGACCACAGTTTGACTGAAATCTGAGTTCCACTTAGAGGAGCTAAGCTGCTATATGTACATTAGCCTCTCCTATTACCTGGCAGCCCCGCCTCCTGTCCATTCGTGGCTGGGGTATGGAGTTCCCATCTTTGTCGTCAAATTTGTCATCTCTTTCTGGCTCTGAGTGTTTATCCTCCCTCTTCTTGGTCTTTTTTGGACGATATTTAATCTCCAGAGACAAATCTTGGTCTGAGGAAGACACAAAATAGAGCTAAGAAAGCATCTGCACCATCAGTCGGATTCAGCACACAGACTCCTGCTGGACAGAGGAGCAGGTCCAGACACAGCCTGGTTTACACACTTTGTGGATCTTGCGTCAAGAAATTCAGTAATTTCAGTTTTGAACCAAATACAGAAACTGTTTGTTTATAGAAGTGTGTGGTGAGATCACAGCTCAGTCCAGTCAACGTTTGTCCAAATCCAGCAGGAAGAAAAAACACAATGGAACAATGAGACACTAACCTCTGCAGGACGGACAGTACCACACTCTGATGGATTTGGCTGCTCGCTCCGACACGCCAATACAGTCCCCATGAAACCACTCAGTGCAGCTGTCGCACCCTCTGACAGAGGGACAGGCAGGAGGAATCAAGCAGGCAGAGTAAGATAGGATGGTACAGACAGGAGGAGGGAGGCAGGCAGGCATGGAGAGAAAGACAGGAGGAGGCAGACAGGCGAACACATGCAGGAGGAAACAGGCAGGGAGAGAAAGACAGAAGAGACACAGGAGAGTAAGACAGGAGGCAGGAGGGGATAGACAGGACAACACATGCAGGAGCAGATATACAGGAAGAGGCAGGTGAGTGTCCCTGACGGTATCTGATGTATGATCTAAGATGTGTCCTGTACTTACATCATGAAACAGTTGATGTCTGGCTTCCGGCAGATGCAGTAAACTGGAGCACCAGGGGTTTTCATGGCCTCCTTTGTTCTGCCTCCTCCAGCTTCATCCTCCTCGTCAGCTCCTCTGATCTTCTCCTCCTCCTCCTCCTCCTCCTCCGGGTGTCGCTCTTCTGCCGTCACCTCCTCAGACTGAAAGTTCTTTATTTAAAAGGTGAAAGGAACGAGTTAACTGAAACAGCGGACGCTCAGTGCGGCTGCTGCTGCAAACCGGGACCAGACTCGTTCACAGTACAGCCTCACATTAGAACAGTTTGCATTAAAAACCAGATCGACTGAACGTCTTCACGTTTCTAAACCTTTCGCTGAAACGTCGCTCCGGTCTCTGACTCTGTGACGTGTGAGCGTCAGGGATGCTCAGCTGTTTTGTGACCGGACTCACCATGATGCTGCTTTCCGGCCGTTGTCGCTGCTCCGCTCCGCTCCGCTCCTCAGCATATCTCCTTCAAGATGCCACAGCTTTTCACTTTTACACACAGCTGCACAGATTTAGATTCCTGTGTCCGTTGAAGCGTCTGCATCCTTGTCTTCTTCTTTCAGAGTCAAAAGGCAGCGAGCAGTGCCACCTGCAGGGCGGAGGCCGGACTACAGCCGCAAACAGCGCGTTCTTCAGCGCGCAAACCAAAAGAATGGAAGCTATCACATCTGTTTTCGAGCAGAAAATGCGCAATTGTCAAATGCGTCAAAGGGATGCTGTTATGCGTGCGCGTGCGTGAAGGGAAGCTGAGGTGGGGACATACGGACGGTTACACCTGACGTAGGGCGCACAGCGGCAGAAACAGTTAGTAGAGAGGCGTTGGAAGGTAAGTAGAAACGCTCCAGGTGAGGAAACGTCTTTTGTGTCGTCATAGCTTTTGTTGGTTATTTTTTATAATTGTTTAAAACAAGAACATTAGAAAACATGCCAGCTGCTTTTACTTTACTGCATTAAAAAAGCAGCGGGAAAAGGCTGATTCTGCACAATGACTCGTTTACTGATAATTAAGGTGTTTGTCACTTTTATTAACAAACAATTTTTAGTGCAGTTAATTAGTGCGTTTATTCATGTACCTGTACCTATGGGGTGCCGAATGTAAAAGTAGCACCTATAACTAGTTTTCTCACATTTAACTAAATGACACAACATGTTTTCTCACATTTAGTTAAATGTGCAAAAGTCTAAATGTAAATGTTAAATGTAAATGTTAAATAATCGAACTGAATATTTAAGTAGACTCCACCCTCTATTATCCTAGATCAGTGACGCGGACTCAAATACCTCAAACAGTACGCATAGCTCCGCCCACATCTGACTCTGGATCGGTGGACGACAATACTGGAGAGAAACCTGAAGTCGAAGCCATCATGGCCGCCAGCTCCGACTCCCTCCCGTTGGGGGAGATTGAACGGGCTGTAACGGCAGGTGTGCGGGCTGAGGCTCCGCTTCAAACTGCTGTTCTGTCGTAAACATAGAATATTTCTGTGGAGAATTAGGTGGAGAACTAACTACTAGCTAGCCGAAGTTACGTCCAGGCTAAAAACAAAAGTTTCCAGGTCAGATGTGGGCGGGATTTGCGCGCACTGTTTGAGGTGATTGAGTTCGCTTCTCTGATCTGAGACCAGCGCTGTTTGAGGGTAGGGGTAGAGTCTACTTGCACAATCATGAATATTCAGTTTACACTCGGCGAACATTTAACATTTACAATTAATATTTAACATTTACGTTTAACATTTTACATTTAACATTTTACATTTACATTTAACATTTTACATTTACATTTACATTTACATTTACATTTAACATTTACATTTAACATTAAACATTTACATTTAGACTTTTGCACATTTAACTAAATGTGAGAATTTAGTTAAATGTGAGACAACTAGTTATAGGTGCACCTTTTACATTCGGCACTCCATATGTACCTCTGGAGTAGAAAGTGTTGGTTCAGTTTTGCCCGTTGTTGTTGTTGTTGTTGTTGTTGTTGTTGTTGTTGTTGTTGTTGTTGTTGTTGTTGTTGTTGTTGTTGTTGTTGTTGTTGTTGTTGTTGACAACAGACTCTGATATCAGTTGATTTTGAAATTCAGTTGTGATTGGTTGTCATTTATTAATAAGTTCAGCAGGATGAAAGTGACATCACACAGCAACAGTCATGACATCATTGAGAGCAAAGCCAAAAGGGCCAATGGGCCAATCAGGATGTAGCCTGGGTCAGTCAGCAGCCAATGGGACACTCCAACATCACAGCACAGGTGAGCCAGAATTAAAAGACCAGGAATCCGTTTCAAGAAGGAGGTTTTGTTGAAACTCTGAGTTTGTTAACCCCGAAATGAGGGAAACTCAGAGTTTAGTTTAAACTCAAAGTTTGTTAAACCTCCTTGTTGAAATGGGCCCCAGGTCTTTTCACATGTGTTTGTGACGTCAGATCTGGATCCACAGCTTGTCTAAGCCACAAGACGACAAATCAGAGCTTCCTTTGTTTTATGTTGCGACGTCCTCTCTGGGCCAATCCAAAACCAAGATTCAGAGATTGTTTAAATCACCGGGTTAAATTCATAGAAATGCTAACCGCTCAAAGCAGATTTTTACTTAGCAGACACCATCATTACCACTTGTGTCAGATGTTGATGATTTAATCAGTATGCACCACTGATCCTGGAGCTGGTGGCTCCTTCAAAGTTATGTTAAATTGTGCACACAGCTGCTGAGGATAATCTTTATTATCAGGAAACTGTGTTGGACAGACAGTCATGAAGGGTTTGTCCTCCTCAGGCCATGAGTAGAAAATTCTGAGAGCGTCTCCATCTGTCTGGCTCAGAGTCAGCAACTGACCCCTACAAGACGACATGTGACATCAGCAATGACTCTCTGATAGACAATTTTTTCACGAAAGACATCTCCTGACTTTTGTCCACTCATACCGCCTCTGCTTTGCGGACACAGAAATGTGATGTGATGTATCTGGCTAAGCCTGTCACACATCTGTGATGTCATGTCTCTGCCTCAGGTGTGGCCAGCTCCTCGGTGTCTCCTCCTTTCTGTACTTCACCTTCCCCTCCCCCTCCTTCCACTCCTCCTCCTCTGTCTCAGTCATCTAACTGCAGCTTTCCTCAGCACCAACATCCCCAGAAAAGCAATAATCAGCAACGTCCGTCCTCCACCAAAAGCCATGCCTCCCTGAAGACTGACGCTGCTAACATCAAAAAGGTGTCTGGAGATGGTGAGCCAATCAGTTTCAAGCTCTCAGTCCATTCACTTCCTGTTTCAAAAAAGCAAGAGACAGACAGGCAGACAGATACACAGACATGAAGCAAAGAGATAAATGCACTCCATCAGTGTGGAGCTTATCTCTGCTGGATGCACTGTCCCCAACACAGCAGCCGGTCAGGATGATAACAGTTCAATAACAGACATCACATCTCGTACAACATGTTGAAACTTATATCAACATAGTAAAAACAGTTGAACATAAAACGCATCTGGTGTAAATGTACTGTAGGGCAAAGTATAAAACGTCAGCGGGCCGGTCTCCTCAGATTGTTGCGTTCACTGTCTCCTGCTCTGTTTGATGTGACTGTGTCTCCTCAGACTGTTGCATTCACTGACTGCTGCGCTGTTTGATTTGACGGTGTCTCCTCAGACTGTTGCATTCACTGTCTCATCAGACTGTTGCTTTCACTGTCTCCTGCTCTGTTTGATCTGACTTTGTCTCCTCAGACTGTTGCGTTCACTGTCTCCTGCTCTGTTTGATCTGACGGTGTCTCCCCAGACTGTTGCTTTTACTGTCTCCTGCTCTGTTTGATCTGACTTTGTCTCCCCACACTGTTGCATTCGCTGTCTCCTGCTCTGTTTGATCTGACGGTGTCTCCTCAGACTGTTGCATTCACTGTCTCATCAGACTGTTGCTTTCACTGTCTCCTGCTCTGTTTGATCTGACTTTGTCTCCTCAGACTGTTGCGTTCACTGTCTCCTGCTCTGTTTGATCTGACGGTGTCTCCCCAGACTGTTGCTTTTACTGTCTCCTGCTCTGTTTGATCTGACTTTGTCTCCCCACACTGTTGCATTCGCTGTCTCCTGCTCTGTTTGATCTGACGGTGTCTCCTCAGACTGTTGCATTCACTGTCTCATCAGACTGTTGCTTTCACTGTCTCCTGCTCTGTTTGATCTGACTTTGTCTCCTCAGACTGTTGCGTTCACTGTCTCCTGCTCTGTTTGATCTGACTTTGTCTCCTCAGAGTGTTGCGTTCACTGTCTCCTGCTCTGTTTGATGTGACTGTGTCTCCTCAGACTGTTGCGTTCACTGACTCCTGCTCTGTTTGATCTGACTGTGTCTCCTCAGACTGTTGCGTTCACTGTCTCCTGCTCTGTTTGATCTGACTGTGTCTCCTCAGACTGTTGCTTTCACTGTCTCCTGCTCTGTTTGATCTGACTTTGTCTCCTCAGACTGTTGCGTTCACTGACTCCTGCTCTGTTTGATCTGACTGTGTCTCCTCAGACTGTTGCTTTCACTGTCTCCTGCTCTGTTTGATCTGACTTTGTCTCCTCAGACTGTTGCGTTCACTGTCTCCTGCTCTGTTTGATCTGACTTTGTCTCCTCAGAGTGTTGCGTTCACTGTCTCCTGCTCTGTTTGATGTGACTGTGTCTCCTCAGACTGTTGCGTTCACTGTCTCCTGCTCTGTTTGATCTGACTGTCTCCTCACACTGTTGTGTTCACTGTCTCCTGTTTTGTTTGATCCTACTGTCTCTTCAGACCGTTGTGTTCACTTTCTCCTGCTCTGTTTGATCTGACTGTCTACTCACACTGTTGTGTTCACTGTCTCCTGTTTTGTTTGATCCTACTGTCTCTTCAGACTGTTGTGTTCACTGTCTTTTGTTCTGTTTGATCTTACTGTCTCTTTAGACTGACCAGGTGACTTTTCACACATTTCCTTCCTTAACTCTTTTTTTCTTGCTATAATGCTTCATAAACTATAAATTCACAACATTTCACATTAGCTTTAGTTTTAGATTTAATGCACGTGTTTCAAGAGTTGTGTCAAATGATTTCACCAACTGAGCTCTTTGTTTTGTTCAGAAGATTCAATTCAGTTAAATTCAATTTAATTTATGCTGCACCAAATCACAAATTTTTAAGACACTTTACAAGGTAAGGTTTAAGAACTTACACAACTAAACACAACTGATCCCACGTACCGCAGATCACAGATCAACATTTTGTTCTCAGAAATCACTTCAATTTTCATTTGTTACACTTGTTTCTAAGGCTTTAGTTAATTCTGACTCATCTATCTGAGACCAAACATCCTGTATGTAAATACACATAAAATCAAATGAAGTAAACTTCCAGTTTTTGTGATTGACAGCTCAGGAGGGCGTGGGTAAAACAGGACATCACTGTAATGACACCACCGCCTGGTCTCTGACCCCCACAGGAGGCCCAACATCACAGAGAACATCCGCACCGACAGAAAGATATCTGAAATGTACATCGACATCCATCAAGACGGGGTGAAAAAGGAGGAGTGGGACCCTATAAAGGGACACAGTCTGATGCTGAGGGGCCATGTGTTACCGTGAAACACTTAAAACTCAAACTATGGGTCAGGACCAAGAAATGCCAAGGACGTGCAACATAGCTTAATATATGTAACTATATATATTAAATTCTGTGTGGACACCCAAGTAAATAAGTTGATTAAAGTGTTGTCTGAGTGAAGACGATCTGTAATGGCATTTAGTGGTCCTCTATAATGCCTATGGTACATGTATGTCTTACAGGTAAGGTTAAAATATATACTGTATTATGTAAACTATAAGAATGTTAGGAAAGGAGTGTAGAGGGTACAGTAAGTATAGATTCACACTCAAGTAAGTTTTATGGAGTATTGGATTTGTGTGGTACAGTATGTTTTTGAAAATAAAATGTGAAAATTGTTTATTATCAAGACGGAGAATAGCCTGCGTAGTGGCACAACACATCTAGTGTCTCGTCTTAATTCTCTCCCTGTATTAAACCTGTCACCTGGTTTACAGGTCACTCCAGCCGAAATCCTGTAACACTAATAACATGCCATGGGTCACTCGTGACATCAAAACTGTCCTGAAGGAAAAGAAGAAAACATTCAGATCAGGGGACAGGAGGGCATGATTTTTTGGGATGTGTTTATCGCCCCCTGTAGAGTTTTCTTGTCGTCAACAGTGAAACCTGTATACTCTACCACACTCCCAGGCAGTATGTCTGAGTGCTCTCCACAGAAGCGTGGTAGAAACTCATTAGTAGCTTCTTTTTTTGGTTGTTTTTTCTGAAGATCTGCAGAAAGTGCAGTCGATTGGGCACTTAAAGGAAAAAACAATTTTCAATGGGGGTTGATTAAAACGACCTCAGGTAATATTTAAGAATGAATGAAGGGACACTCAGATTGCTCCATAATTTCAATGTAGAGAGTTATTATTTATTCCTCCGGTAAGACGCCTCAGCAGATGGTTTGCCGTCGGCTCAAAACCTACAACTAGTGCTCTCTGGTTTTCTCTATACCTGCCCCAGCAATGGTCAGACTGAGAGGGGGTGAAGCCAGCTTGCAGGAGCATAAACCATTGTTTTTCCTTGCATAGGCGTACAGCACTTATATTCAGTGGCCGGAGGTCCTGCTGTAGATTATTTAGAAGACAGCGGGTTCTTCAGCATGCACAGTCCGATATTCTTGGTTAGTTGTATGGGCCAGAGTTCAGCGCCAATGAGCTACGTCATAAGCAGGAGGATGAGGCTGCCCCTGTGAGCCTGAGGCAAAAAAAGCCTCAGTCAACACCCATTGAAAATCAGTTCAGTATCGCTTTGATGTTTTGGTAGAGTATGGGGAGCACCCTTTCTAAGCGCCCTCAAAATACTGAGCAATGAACACCGTCAGGTTATTATGGTTATTATATATGGTTATTATGTCGTGAAGTCTGGTGAGCAGTGGCTGCACTCATCGGAATTGTGTCACTTCCTGTTACTGGGATTTGTTTGTTTGTTACACTACTTGGAGATTTGGAGGCGAGGTTATTAGACTTAGTCACCTTGGAAAAGCCAGTTAGCCAGGTCCCTCTAGCCGTTGCGGCACCTCCTAGCTTAGCTGCTACCAGTCCCTCGGCAGGCCCCAGGCAGCAGGGTCATGAGTGGGTGACAACTCGTAAGAAACACAGCTTAAGATAGGCGCCCACGGTTCACCACTAACTGCTTCGCGTTTCAAACAGATTTCCCCACTCAGCGACACACCCACTGGAAACCCACTGATAATTGGTGACTCCATAGTCTGAAACGTGAAGTTAGAGAATCTAGCAGTCATAGTTAAGTCTTTGCCTGGGGCCAGAGCAGGTGACACTGAGTCTTATCTTAAGTCTTATCTTAAGAAAGAGAGATCACATTTCTCATTCACATTAGCTTTTCTGCACTGGCTGCCTGTAAAATGTAGGTTAGAATATAAAATTCTCCTACTCACCTACAAAGTACTCAATGATAAAGCTCCTTCTTATCTTAAAGACCTCATAGTTCCTTATGCACCCAGCAGAACTCTTCGTTCTCAGAGCACTGGGCTACTTTTTTTAAATGTAGAATGGGAGGCAAAGCTTTTAGCTACCAAGATTCTCTCCTGTGGAACCAGCTCCCTGTTCAGGTTTGAGAAGCTGACACATTATCCACCTTTAAGATCAGGCTTAAAACCCTCCTTTTGTCACAACTCTTGGTCCTAGAGCAATTACTACAGTTTTTTCCCGGTTCATTTTAGTACTACCTGTTTTGTTATCCTGTCTGCTTTAGTTCTGGTTTTACTTATCTAGTCATGTGATCCCCCAGCGGTTTCCTATCACTCATTATATTTGTAGTTAACTATGTTAAGTAACACACCAGTTCTGCATCTTGGTTTTGACTGTGCCTTGCCTGCTCTGTCTGTGCCGTTTTGGACTATGCCTTGTTTATCAAGCCCAGCCTGGAGATTGACTGCCTTGCCTGACTCCTGTCTTTACCTTGGCCATCATTGTTTTCTTGTGTACCGACCTCTGCCAGCTTTGACCTTCAGCTTTCATTAGATTCCCTATAAACGGAGATCTGTGTGCTGTTCGTTTGGGTCCTTCACCTTGCTACTCCTGCTAAGTGTGACACCTTTTTGATAATGCTTATACATAATAGGAGATGTTGCTGGGGAACTTAATTTATACACTGAGCTCCTGTTTCCTTCTCTCTTCTATCCTATAACCTCCTATCATTGTTTAGAATAAGAAAGCCTTTAATAGTCCCGCAGTGACTTGTTCTATGTTTAACTAATTTTCTCTCTCTCTCTCTACAGTAGTAGTGCTTCTCCCCCGTCTTTCTTTCTTCCCCACTATGTCCTCACCGTCAGGTATCATCGGACTCAGAGCTACAGTATGTGTTTGTGATGGGCAGCTGCGGGTCCAACCATCCTGCCTGTGTCCAGTCTCCGGTCCAACTATCCTGCCTGTGCTCTGTTCTTGCTTGTTTGTTGTTGCTGTGCCTCTCTCTCTCTCTCTCTCTCTCAGACTGGTTCTGCTGGAGGTTCTTCGTCGTTAGAGAGAGAGTTTTTCCTCTCCGCTGTTGCTGTCAAATTAAAGGCTTGCTGTATGTGGGATCTGTTGGGATAGTTTTGTAAGGTCTTAAACCTTACCTTGTAAGGTGGGTTGAGATAATGTTGTGATTTGGCGCTATATAAATAAAATTGAAAATATTATTTTGCTGTTTGAGCACCAGTCATCGTACATACATAAACACAGAGTCCCCCTCCCTTGCTCTTACTGGAGGCTTTGTTGCACACATACTGGGGCAGAGTCAGACTTCAGCTGAAACAGCAGCAGACAAACAGGGACCTCTGGTGGTGGAAGAAGAAGGAGAAGGTGGGGGTGAGAAAAGGACAGGAAGACAGGTGAACCAAGAATTGTAGAATGCATGTTTTCCAAGGACACTGTCCTCAGGTTTGCTGCAGAACGTTGCTTTGATGGTTCTGAATCAAACAGGCTGAGGATCGAAGCTGTTACTACAATATAAACTCGGACGTAGTGTGTTAAGCCGACAGGTCAAAACAAACTCATTCTTCTGTTCTTGAATTCTTTCTATTTCCTGGTGCTGCTCATTTGAATCTGCTACATCATCTAGACTTGGACTACAGTTGCTTGATTGATTGGGAACTAATCAAGCTTTGTGATTTAAAATAAAATTAAGTCCAGACCAGGACTGAGGATCCAAACTCAAACTTCTTTCATAGCTTTATCTCTGTAGAAAATCAGAACCATAAGAGTCTATAAAAATACACAGATTATGATTACAGACAACAGTTGATACGGTATCTGCATCCCTAACATGGCCTACACATGCTTTAGGCCTTGGTTCCTGCTGTGTCTGTAGAGATGAATATATTGCCAGCAGGAGTCTCTGGTTGTTGTGACAATCAGCTGTACTGTACAAACACACCAGTGGATTTGACGTCAGAACAAGAAAAAAACGACAGGCAAAACATCACTAAACTGTTTTAAACAAAGAAAAAAGTGCATCAGTCCTTTATGTAACAGGCAAACCAAGATAACAGTGAGTTAATGCTTCCCTTTCATTTCCGTTTCCTCTGGAGCTCTGTTGTGTGTCCATGTACAATTAATAAATACACAATTGAACATGAAGGTGTTTCATTTAAAAGCTTGTTTTGTTCATTTAGTTGCTGAAGTCACTTTATTTTTAGATGTTAAATGTGTTTAATTAAAGGTAACATTAACACTAGTCAGAGCTTTGGCTGATCCCAGAGCAGATTTGAGGAATTTACTGTACAACCAGAGTTGTTGATTGTATCACATTTCACTCAGTAAATGTATTACATCACTATGATGAGTATAAATGTGTTCTCTTGTTGTTGTCTCAGCTGCTCCTCTAGAGCTGAAGCCTCTGACAAGTCAGTAGCAATGATTCAACCAATTGCATATGATTGTGATTAATAATCAGAAACAGCTGAAGCTCAGATCAGCCAATCTTGTGTGTGAATGTAGATGTGGCCCCAGACTTACGTCGTTACATCCTGGAATAGCAAATACTGGTTACCATGAATACACCGACCATCTACCAGCAGTAGATACCATGATTACTGGTGAAGCATGACATCACTTATGTCACTGATGATGTCACTTATTAAAAAATATTTCTATTAAAAAACGTCCAGTCAGAGCAGCCTAGTTCTAATAGTTCTAATCAGCCGGGCTCCATCATGGTAATGTTACCATCAGATGTCCTCGTCCATGCAGAAGCTGCTTCGCCTGCTGCGGGTCTTTGAAGCTCCACAGGACAGCAGGGGGTTGCCTCCACTCCCCTCCTCCATCAGGATGTGTCCTAGGCTGTGGAGCTCCGTCAGTTCCACATCAGACATCAGGTCTGGGGAGAAGACGGTGGGCGCTCCTCGGGGCTCTTCCAGTTCTCCAAAGCTCAGGGTGTCCAGACCCCGAGAGGGCGTCACTAAGGAGGAGGAGACCTGAGGCAGGGTAGGGGAGAGCAGGGTCTGAGGGTCTAAAGAAGAGGAGGCGGGGGAGGAGAGTCCATGGAGTCGAGCCTGAAGCTCCAGCTCCTACAATAAAAGTCCAGCATGCTTTGATTAGTTTCTCTGAGGAATGAGCTCTGGTCTCTTGGTACTGCTGCTCACCTGTATGCGCAGCTGCAGGCAGCGGTTGGCGTCTTCCAGCCTCCGCTGTCTCTCCTCCATCTCTCGGGTTCTGTGTTGCTCCTTCTGCAGTTTACGGATGTAATCCACCGACGCCTTCAGGATGGTTCCTTTGTTCCACTTCATCTCCCTGAACACGCAAAGTCAAAATAATGTGGAAGAGACACGTCTCAGCATTACTGAAGTACTATTATTGTGAGGGTGATGCGTTTACTGACGGCTCAGTGGTTTTGGGAACGAGTGCTCCAAGTTCTTTGATCCGGTCGTTGATGTTGAACCTCCTTCTCCTCTCAACTGAAAGGGACACAGGTTAAGATCAGACTCTGCAGCCGTTATCAGTATTAGAAACAGAGATTGAGCAGGAGCCCCGGTTAGTTAGGGAAAACTTTAGACTCACTCAGGTTGTGGTTGTCTTTCTTCTGACGTTCTTTGTTAAGAGCTTTAGCCTCCCCATCTACAACAACAATGTCACAGTTACTTTACGCTTCCTGATGAACTGTCAACCTGAATCTGAGTCAGCACAGTGTTCATGTTCAAACAGGAAGTGGGAACTGATGATCTGATGGAATAAGGCTGGCTGTGGTGTTGACTAATCAAACTGAAGAAGAACAATGGGAAAAGCCAAGCTGGGCTATTTCAAACAATTGTAAGCAGCTACAGTACAGAACGTGTGTCACGCACCACACAGCTCCCTCTTGATGTCCTGCAGTTCAGCTGGGCAGCTGCTGCTCACGCTGACCATGGATGTTTCCCCACTGCTGCCGTGCACATCCAGCATGGTCCCTGAGACTGGCAGCTGAAACAAAGCAGGACACAGGATCAGCCAGACAGACACTCAGAGCGTCCCACCCTGCGACAGGTCCAGTCAAGCTCCCCTTGACAGGTCTGGCCTATGGTAACATGACCACACAAGCTGGGAACTGTATTTGTATAACACCTAAAACTTCCTTCAGGTCACCTCATCTGACAGAAGAAGATTTGCGAGGGTTTGCTGTGTCTGAACAAGAGTTTTAACACCAGATTGGGGTTTACGTGGTTCAGTTCTCAGAGACAAAAAGCCACGTGATCCAAAAGGCTTCGATTGAATGATTGAACACCTTCTAAACTTGGCCTGAGAGCTGTTTAGTGAGTGGCTCAAAGGTCGGAGCCTTGAAGCCGGGAGCTCCTCATGCTGTTCTAAGCGGATTCTCATTTCTCACTTCCTGTTTGCATTTCCTTTGATTAGTGAAATATTGTCCTGTTGTGAACAAAGTGCAACAGACAGATGATGCTGAGCTGCAGCAGTTGGTCTGCTAAACTGAACATAGCCACACTGAGCAGGGCCAAACCTGGCTGGACTTAAAAACCAGCACATCACCTCACAGATGTCTAAGGATGTAAAGCTGCCAAGGGAGCAAATGTGCTGCTGAGCACGGCTGATGAGGAATCGAGAGAAGCCAGATCTTAAGGGAAAAACCAGAGTTGCAGGCGCTGCCTCTTAGCTGCACACTCAACATTTACTCAATCCATTTGTCCAAAAGCACAAAATGAATGTGCAAATGTTTGGTGGTTTGTCCTCTGAACCAGGATCAGTCGAACAGACCAAAACCAGAACCAGAACAAGTTTATGCTGCTTTAGTTGTACCTGAACACGTTTATGCTGCTTTAGTTGTACCTGAACACGTCCGCCTCTGATCTCTCACCTCCACCAGTTCAAATAGTGGATCAATAAAAGGCCTTCAAAGGCCTTTACCTCCGATTTAATCCTCCTCTTCTCATGCTCCGGCAGTAAAACTAGAATCCTCATCTTTCTGATAACACCGGCACCAGCAGCCTCTGTTCCTCTTTCTGTCTGACGACTGTTGAAAAATGAGGAAACGTCTCTTTAAGAAAGAAACAAAAACCTCCCAGAGCTTCATTATCAGGGCGACACACTTGGAGTCTCCACCCCGAGCGGCTGCAGCAGCAACAGGGAGGCGTGAACAACTGTAGCCAGAGTTGCTAAAACAGCTGGAAGCACAACTGGGATGTTTGACCAGTAGACTGTTTGCCACAGTAAAAGACAGCAAAACACACAGGCCTCTAACTGTCTAATCGCGACACCACACAGTTCATGGTTGGTGTCAGGAAGCGTTGCAGGAGACTAAATGCTTTCTTGCCTGTTTAACTACACTCTGATGCAGTATGAGTCGCCTTCAGCATTGAAGCTGCAGGAGCTTGTTAAGGTCTAGTGTCTGTGAGTGCGTTACCGTGGAGGACAGCTGCAGTCCCGAGTCGCTTAGCTCCACAAAGCTGTCATTGAGGCTCGACTCCAGGCTGATGAGGTCATTGATGAGCATCTCTTCAATCTGAATAAACCAATCACACATCAGGTCTCATGTTGGTTTTAACAAATGTTTTACAACATGGTAACAGGTGCATCAAGCAAAGCTCACAAAAACAAACATCTGCAGATCTGCAGGAGGTTGATCATTTGCAGTGAACCTGGATCAGTTGTCAAATTTGGTCCAAACACCTTAGAAACAGTGATCGACCCTCGGGCCTGTCACACATACCCCCAGTCATCTGAAAGACCGGACTCCACCAAGAAGAACAGTGGGAATTTGGCTCATGTCTCATTTACATATTGATCCACGTGGCCTTATAAGTGATAAGAGCTTTCTGTCAGACACAGACATACTGACATGTGTCCAGGTCTAAGGTTTTAACCGCCTGAAGCTTAGACAGATTCTGTTCAGCTGCAGCAACAACACAAAGACTGTGACCAAGCCGCTTTATGTGAGTCAGATCCTGACCAATTGCTGACTCAACAAACTAGGACTCGAACAGGAAGGACTCTGCTGACTTAGTAAAAGTGGGGAAATGCTCCTTTAAAAGTCACAAGGAAGCAGCCGTTTAGGCCTGATTCCCAATCTTACCATTCAAACCATTTATTTCAGTTTGTAACAAACAAAAGAAACTGTTCATGTTGTGTGGGAAATGTTTGTTTGTTTGTTAGTTTTGTCTATCTAGTGACTTCCTTCCTGTGGCTGCCTGCATGTCACAGTCTTCCTCAGTTTATCCCCACTCCTGTTCATAATTTGATCCCTGTAA
Source organism: Betta splendens (assembly GCF_900634795.4). Lineage (NCBI taxonomy): Eukaryota > Metazoa > Chordata > Actinopteri > Anabantiformes > Osphronemidae > Betta > Betta splendens. The sequence goes on along the minus strand of NC_040887.2, from coordinate 220,385 downwards.
AAATGTGTTTTTGATCTTTCTGGACATTTTGAAGTGGAGGCGCTTTTATCCTGAACATGTTCTAACATTTACTTAAGCTGACGCAGGCCGATGGCTGGGGGTGGCATGAGATGTGAAAGTCCAGAGTCAAAGGCGTGTTCAGTGGGACAGGCTGGGGTCTAGCTCCCAGCAGATGGTGGCTTTAAATGACTGTGGGATTCTTAAAGGGTCCAAAATGAAAGAAACAAAAATCAATGTAGGTCCATGACGCTGCCCTTTTCTAATGATATACTGATGCCTGGTGAACACAACTGAGATGTCTTGTATCAGTGATCCCAGCTCCTGCTCAGTTCTGGTTTCCTCTTTGTAAAAGTGGTTTTATGCTGAACTCCAAGAGACATACTTACTGTTGCATACAAATGAACAGAACAAAGGAATATATACATTTACTTCCTGTCCGTCGTCCTTAGGTTGTCCAGGGCTGGAGCCCACCTGGGGGGAGTGACTTGGTGCTGGTCCAGCCGGCTCCTGATTGGTTGTCTTGGTAGTGGTGGACAGGTATTGACGCACCTGCTGCCTCTGAGCCTGCTGAATGTGATACCTGGTGGGGTTTTCCAGATGAGTTTGCACCTGAGGGAAACAGAGGCAGGTATTCTGAAAGCCAGGTTTGAACATGTGTTCCTACTAAACACACGGTGATTTAATGAAAGACATTTTATTGTAAAAGAAAATCCAATGTTTGATTTAAGAGCAGACTTTGGACAGGTTCAGAACAGACCACTCACTAAAAAGTGCACAGACCTTGAGCACCTCCACAGGGACCTGAGCCGGGGGTTTGCAGGAAGACGACACAGAGATGGGGGTGGAAGACGCAGTGCAGTGCAGGAGCTGCTGCTGCGCCTCTTTCTGCTCCTCCTGTAGAGCCTGCTGTCGCATCAGACCCTGGCGCAGCAACACCCTGCAGCAAAAGATCGTGAGACAGGAGAAAAAAGAGAAGCGTACACAGGACTCGGGGGTTATGAGTTAAGTGACACTGATGGAGAACTGCGCCCTCTGCAGGACCAACAGAGACACTACACTTACCTGGACGACATGACTGACGGCACCAAGGAACCAAAGGAGGAGGAGGAGGCTGCTGACGACGTGCTAAGTAGAAGAAGCTTATAACTATTTGTTACTGTGCAGCAGTATGAGATCACAGAACTTGGTGTACTTTGGACACAGAAACCCCACATGTGACAGGTGTGTTGGTTACCTGCTGCTGATTGGTTGGCTCTTGATCTGGTAGAAGGTGTCACACTCTGAAGGAAGCAAACTGTCGACCTCAATGTCAGGTACTATACCAGACTCCATCCTGAGCAGAAGACAACCAACCAGAGGCTTCAGAAACAGAACCGATCAGACAAGGAACCAGGTATGGAAACGATCGGACTCCTCTGAGATGGACACCGAACCAGTCAGATACTGAATGTTCTGATTACTTTTCTGTATTATATTTTCTCAGTGTCTACTGGTTCAAGCCTTTGCATGTTTGATATTTTTGTATTCAAATTATGGAATAAAAAGATTAAAAAACACTGCATCTTAAGCTGGTTCTGTTCACGAGATGCTTTGTTAGGATGCAGTGTATAGAAGGACAGTAATAGTAGTGTCTCAGTGTGGATCCATGTTCCTCCGCGTACTGAGTGGGACGACAGTGGAAACAGGATACTCCCATGTTCATGTGGGTCTTGTGCTGTTTGGTCTTTATGACTGTTTACAGGTGTTCTTTATAGGATTTGATCCACATACACCATTACATAGTTGCTGTTTTAAGCTTGCTGAGGACTGTGAATGTGAAGTTGCCCATCAACATCAATGTCATGTTTTTTTTAAACAAAAGCAGAAGTTCAAAGAGACGTTTATCACTTTTCAGCCATGAGTGAATCCTCAACAACATCTGGAAACAGTTTGAACTGAAGAAACAAAGTGCTTTCAATACTTGGGAACAAGGTTTGGGGTTAAGCTAACACAGATTTTCAGTAGGCTAGGGGTCAAAGGTCAGACAATTGCAATAAACAACAAAAACCTCCTAAATCATTAACCTAGCTACCCCCATACCTTAACTGCTACCTGAGCAACATATCTCATCACCAGTTTCACAATTTAATGTTTGCTCAGAACTACAACTTAGGCCCAACCCAAATGGAATCGATGTCACACAATATGAAACATTTGAGGCATAGTTAGCCAACAATACAGGTAAAAAGCTTTATTCGGCACTGACTGACATTTGTCCGTAGATGAAAACCTGCAGCTGCTTCTCCACAGATTCACCTTTACAAGACACAACTCTGCTGGCAGTCAGAGAAATGATGACTTACGACTCACGTTTCCTGCTGTGAACTCTAGAATCACCACAGTAAACGCTGCTTGCCCCATCTTTAAAGTGAGGTGTACAGTTTGTTATTTTACCAGAACAAACCAGAGATCTACACCACGTCTTAAGTAGTGAGTTGGTGAGTAGTGATGACCACAGCGACCTTAAATCTGTAGATTATGTAATAGACTTTGGAAGAACATAAGAACCTCCGGACTCACTGGAGCAGGGTGAGCGTTTCAGCCGAGTCCAGAATGACAAACACGGTCTGTGGGTGCAGGGTCCCGTCTTCCTTCTGCTCCGATCCGACCCGGTCCTGCTCTGTGGTCTGGACGTGGTCCGAACTGACAGTTGACATCTCTTCAGAGCCAATAGACGTTTTATGCAGCAGAGACCCAGACTCAGCGACACAGCAGGCACAGGAACTGAGCAGAACCCGGAACCGGTAGCGACACCAGGGGAAAACGAACAAGTCTCGTCTTGGTAAGTCTTGGGCTGAACCGCGCGCCGAGGCGAAGGCTGAAAGACGGAGCCGATGACACAGAAGCACAACACACAGATCACACACACTACACCAAAGGGGTGTTGCACAAAACCAAGTTTATGGAATAAACCGGAATTTTCCATATATTCTTCTGACTGATCTTTTAGTTTAGTTTTTAGCAAATATGTTACCTCGTTTTAATCAGTCTGCATAGATAAAATGTGTCTCGTGTCTCATTTCTTTTTATTTATATTGAAGTGTGAAATGATACAACAAAACACTAAAGTGGGTTTTCAAGCAAATTAAATTGACTAAATGTGAACTGTTAATTTTCCCACATAACATATCAGTCCAATCCATCGTTGCGAGGCTGTTTCTTTTAATTACTTTTATGGTGCCAGTTTTTTACTAGTCATATAATAATGTGAATTTGTTCATAATAAGTATAGTAAGCAGAAACTAATGATAAGTTTGTTCGATAGATGAGTTACTGAATAAATTCGAGTGAGCCAATATGATGAAAAGCTTCGAAGCTTCATGGAACGTCATCATCAGTAAAGGTGCAAAAGCCAGTTTTAACGTCAGAGTCTAGGTACAATCTACTTGTTCTATTTCTATGTGTGATTCGCCGACTAAACTGGTCTAGACCCGACCAATCAGCTACTGTTATGTTGCTTCTTGGTTTGCTGCCAGCCAATTGGGGGTCACTGTTTTTTGCTACCAGCTAATGGGGGGCCGCAGTGTTTTAGGGCTCTGGAAGCGGTGTGGAACCGGCCATCTTGTATGTTTTTGTTTCAATTGTTACGGGAAGCGAGGGGGAAACCCGCCGTGACATCAATCGATGGTCTGAGATTCTGATGACAAACGGCCAATCAGAAATCCGGGAAGAGGCGCGCGGGCGGTGGGTGGACATGTTTTCATTTTACAGAGTATTTCATCAGTTGAAAATTACGTCACGAATACTAACTAAAAACAAAACAATACCAGATTTCTTTTCAGCACTGTAGCCAAGTTGACTAAGAGTCACAGCTGTGTTTAGCCTACTATCCCCTTAAATCTCAGCAATGACTTTGTGAACTACTTTACTAATAAAATTATCACCATTAGAGAAAACATTCATTAGCATCTTCCTCCAAATGACAGAACTCACTGTCTAGATCCAACAACTTTAAATACACCAAGAGAGCTTTTCCCCCACTCTCTAATCAGCTTGTTCATATTAAATCAAATCAACCAATCTTTACTGTACATATAGACTATGTACCAAAGGCTTTTAAGGTGGCTGTGGTCAAACCTTTATTGAAAAAACCTACTTTGGACCCCGGAGAACTAGCCAACTACAGTATAGGCCCATTTCAAATTTACCCTTTGTTTCTAAGATTCTTAAAAAAATCGTGGCTAAACAATTATCTGACCTGAGTGGGAATAACCTGTACGAAGAATTTCTGTCAGGATTTAGAAAACATCATAGCACAGAAACAACTCTGGTTACTAAATAATGATCTTCTCTTAGCTTCAGACAATGGTCTAGTTTCTGTCCTTGTCCTGTTGGATCTTAGTGCTGCATTTGGTACAATGCTCTGTAATAACATTCTATTACAGAGACTAGAACATAGCATCAGAATTAGGAACTGGGATGGGTTATTTCCTATTTGTTCAACAGCTTCCAGTTTGTTCATGTTAACAACAAATCCTCCATATGCCCAAGGATTAGCTTTGGAGTACCACAGGGTTCTGTGCTTGGTCCAATACTGTTCAGTCTATAGATGTCTCCTTTAGGTGATATTATTAGGAAGCATTTTATAAATTTTCATTGTTATGCTAATGCTACTCCGCTATATATGTCTTTGGAACCAAATGAAACAGATCAACTAGTAAAAGTTGTTAAAAAAAGAACAAGAAAGTGTCCAGATTGTCCTGCCGGTATCCAGTCTCTGGTCCAACCATCCTGCCTGTATCAAGTCTTTGGTCCAACCATCCTTCCTGTGTCCAGTCCAGTCTCTGGTCCAACCATCCTGCCTGTGTCCAGTCTCTGGTCCAACTATCCTGCCTGTGTCCAGTCTCTGATCCAACCTTCTTGCCTGTGTCCAGTCTCTGATCCAACCATCCTGCCTGTGTCCAGTCTCTGGTCCAACCATCCTGCCTGTATCCAGTCCAGTCTCTGGTCCAACCATCCTGCCTGTGTCCAATCCAGTCTCTGGTCCTGCCATCCTGCCTGTGTCCAGTCTCTGGTCCAACCATCCTGCCTGTGTCCAATCCAGTCTCTGGTCCTGCCATCCTGCCTGTGTCCAGTCTCTTATCCAACCATCCTGCCTGTGTCCGGTCTAGTCTCTGGTCCAACCATCCTGCCTGTGTCCAGTCTAGTCTCTGGTCCAACCATCCTGCCTGTGTCCAGTCTCTGGTCCAACTATCCTGCCTGTGTCCAGTCTCTGGTCCAACTATCCTGCCTGTGTCCAGTCTCTGATCCAACCTTCCTGCCTGTGTCCAGTCTCTGATCCAACCATCCTGCCTGTATCCAGTCCAGTCTCTGGTCCAACCATCCTGCCTGTGTCCAATCCAGTCTCTGGTACTGCCATCCTGCCTGTGTCCAGTCTCTTATCCAACCATCCTGCCTGTGTCCGGTCTAGTCTGTGGTCCAACCATCCTGCCTGTGTCCAGTCTAGTCTCTGGTCCAACCATCCTGCCTGTGTCCAGTCCAGTCTCTGGTCCTGCCATCCTGCCTGTGTCCAGTCTCTTGTCCAACCATCCTGCCTGTGTCCAGTCTCTTGTCCAACCATCCTGCCTGTATCCAGTCTCTGGTCCAACCATCCTGCCTGTGTACTCGTAAAGCTGAGACCAAACAAATCAATGAGGCAAAAAAAAGATATAAATAGGTACAAAACAAACAAACAAACAAACAAATAAATAATTCAGGCAGACACATTCATAACTATATAACTGCTGTACTGTTGTTAACTGTTAGATTAATATTAGTACCTGTAATAATGTTAAGGCGTGTGTATACACTCATACTAAAATACATTCATATATTCCTATGCAAATACAATATAACACATAATCACATAACACTTAGGGGCTGTGACATACAATAACACAACTAGTATGATCAAACATTATTAATAGTGATAACAATAAATGACAGCAGTACTCACAGCTAAGTTTAGGAAGCATGTTTATCAGCTCAGACGTTGAGTGTCCCACTTCAAGGTTAGTAAAGCTGTAACATAAGATTGTTCACTAAAAGAGCAGGGCAGACATTGGTGCATTGCCAACAGTGAAAACTGGGGTGATGAGAGGAGCCCGGCCATCCAGCCAACAAGCAGAGGAAAGAATCCTAGCAGCCAGGCAGCCCACACACCTTCAGTTCCAGGAGGGCAGGTGTCGTGACCTGAGTCAGCCACACAGAACCCCCCAGCAGCAGCCACAGAGACGACACAATGGGTCAGAATGGACCACTGTGGGTCAACGTTGTCCACCCCAAGAGAACAAGCGGAAAACACTCCCTCCAGTGGGAGGGTTGGCCCACCTGTAGGGCAGGGGTGTCAAACTCATTCTTTCTTATAATACGATAATACGATAAACATAAAACATAAGCTGAAGCCTGACAACATCACTATTAATCAGAAAACACCAAGTTATTTAAATATTTTGAGGACAGAGAGCTCACAATGCCTCAGTAAATTGACTGCTGATACAGTACCTGGTATCTTTTAGTTTTCACCAGCGTATCAATATTAAGCATCACCTCTGAGTGGCAGCCATGTGATTCAAGTGGTTGTGCGCGAGCCTGGAGCGCAGTTTTGTTTATGGTCATTACAGAGAAAACTTGCTCCCGGACATGTGCAGTTCCAAACATCCACAACAGTTTTGCAGCAAGGGTTGTCAAGTTGGGCTAACCTGGCAAGGGATTCTATTAAAATGTGGTCAGCTGCGGCAAATGTGCCCTTCAAATTAGAGTCACACTGCAAGCCTATTATTTCAAGTTGGATGCTGATGCATCAGATGGATCAGATCAGATGGATTCATGGTGGATGGTGAGCAAAACACATCACCACCGGCGAGTTGCCACAACGACAGCTTCAAGGTGAAGGAACGTCTGCTGTCATAACACAGCGGGACAACTTTCGTTGCGCCTGCTTTCTGCCCGATCGTTGAGGCCCCACCATCTGTAGCCAGGCTGACAGCCACTGCGATCTTATTAGAGGTGAGGTAGCTAGCTTTCACTGCAGCGTCACTGATGTCTCGGCTGAGATTAAACGCAGACCGGTCAACAGTTCATTCACCTTCTGTCTTCTCCGCTGTCCTTGGAAGTCGTCCTACAGTATTTGTCGGCATGAAGACTCACATAGTGGTGACAAAGGTTAAATTTTTTCAGCACTGTAACATGCTGTGAACTTTCCCATTCACTTCCGTGAATAAATTAGGACATGACCATTTTTCTTGGAACACTCTGTGTCCACTTTTATTTGAGACATACTGGGGCGAAGACGTGCCAAGGCAAATAATGTTGAAAGTAGAATCCATAATAAGTAGTGAGGGCTAAACAAAGTAGCTCATCCAGACTGGCTGCCGCTTGACCTACTTGCTCTGTCCCGGTATAAACAGTTCTTGCTTAACATAATTGCTACTGCGCCACCAAGTGGACAATTGAAACAGCTGTTGATTTTATTGAAAAATTGCAGCTAATTTTAATACGTTACAAAATCATCTCGCGGGCCATACATTTGCTGTACCCCTACCCCTGCTGTAGGGAGTCCACCAGGAGATTCTCCCGTGACAAGATAGGGAATATGGTCGGGTGCCGTAACTTCACTACCCTACCATGTTAGTGGAGTCTGTAGAAGAAGAGACCACCCAGGCATATGGGGTGCCAATTGTAAAAGGAACACCGATAACTAGTTTTCTCACATTTAGTTAAATGTGCAAAAGTCTAAATGTAAATGTTTAATGTAAATTTTAAATGTAAAATGTAAATGTTAAATATAAATGTTAAATGATCGAATATTTAAGTAGACTCCACCCCCTATGATCCTAGATCAGTGACGCGGACTCAAACACCTCAAACAGTATGCATAGCTCCGCCCACATCTGACTCTGAATCGGTGGACGACAATACTGGAGAGAAACCTGAAGTCGAAGCCGTCAGCTCCGACTCCCTCCCGTTAGGAGACATTGAACAGGCTTTAACGGCGGGTGTGCGGGCTGACGCTCCGCTTCAAAGTGCTGTTCTGTCGTAAACACCATTAACGGGGAGTTAAGTAGGTTTTGAATAGAGTATTTCTGTGGCGCCGGTGGAGAATTAGTTAGCTAACTTCACTAGCTAGCCGAGTTACTTCCACGCTATAAACGAAAGTTTCCAGGTCAGATGTGAGCGGGGTTTGCGCGCACTGTTTGAGGTGTTTGGGTTCTCGTCTCTGATCTGAGACCAGCGCTGTTTGAGGGTAGGGATGGAGTCTACTTGCACAATCATTAATATTCAGTCTTATACTCGGCAATCATTTAACATTTACATTTAACATTTACATTCAACATTTACATTTAGACTTTTGCACATTTAACTAAATGTGAGAAAACATGTTGTGTCATTTAGTTAAATGTGAGAAAACTAGTTATAGGTGCCCTTTTTACAACCCACACAGGCAGCGGATCCACGCACCCGGAGCGGAGAACAGACACCCCCAGAGTGTAGTGGAGAGATTTCCAGGAGTACTACCACTGGCTAACAATGTGTCTCCTGGACAGTGTCCCACCCTTCGGGCACAGGCAGGCATCCCCAGAAGAGCCTCTGTTAATCTAATCTACCCTCTATTAATGAGAAGTTATCAGCTGAGTAAATGCTCTTTTGGTCAAATAAGAGAAGAGTGTTCAGTGTGATGTTTCCTACCAGACTATTTTCTTTCCATTTCAAACATGAAGAAGAACAAAGGCGTTGTGAAATATTCTCAATTCTCACTCTGTGACTTTATTTTTTGGATGTGTTCCATGATGCTTCGCAAGAGTAGCACATACATTATAGTACAGTACCATTGATAGTAAAATACTATTTATATACTTGACTCATGTTTTTGGCTTTTATTTCATTTATGACCTCATAAAACATTTCTCAGTTTATATTTTTACACAGCTTATGGGAAATCAACAGACGATGAAAGGCAGTGGCCGGCCACTAACCAATAACCTGTAACCAATCCATAATTAATAATCAATAGCAAAAAGATACCAGAGGAAATTCAATACACAACCATACTGCTGTTACACCCAGAGAGACACAGAAAAAAGCTAAGGGATGTAGTTGTTATGGTAACTAGAGCACGGTAGCTGCTATGGTAACACACTACTTTGAAGTAAGGGCTGAAGAGCCTCATGGTTACTATAGTAACAGGCTGCCCCAGAAACCTCTGCGGTTCCTTTAGCAAGAAGTTATGAGATAAGTAAAGATTAGTTATCACTGTCAACATGTTGATGGTCTAACTGCCAAAACATGTCAGATATTAACATCATCTTAGTATTTGTCAACTTCTCAAGAAGAAACTTGCTAAAATATAAGTGGTGAAAGTCCTGCTGCTCCATGGAAACATGATGAAATTGCTACTGCATATGCATGTGAAAGGCCCCCATCATGCTCTTGGTGGTGGATTAAAGTCTGAGGCTGTTTTGTGATTTTCAAACATGAAACATTAATAGTAACCTTTTCTGTGCTTGGTTTGATGAACAGTCCGTGGGTAACAGCAGCTGTGAAGAGTCAGATACACTCACATTCTGAGGAAACGAGCAGAGTGAACATGTGAAGGACACTTCACTGCAGAGGAACTAAACATTTTGAGAACATCGACGTGATCAACACATCTGCCTGTAATACTTCCTGCTTGTTTTTTAACATAAAAAAACAGGAGGAAGTAAAACATCGATACAAAGCCCCACACTGAAGGGTTTGTACTAAAAGAAAAGGACTTGTTTGGTTTGGCACAAATAAATTTCTGGGTAAGGCAGAAATCTGACCCCAGTTACTAAAAACCAGAACCAGTTTGGACCACGCACAACAAAGTGTTTAAGAGATGTAGCGGATACCAGCTGCCACGTGTTGTTGGACGAGCTTTAGCTTCTGATGATGGACACCCAGCTGGTGTTCGCTCACAGTAAGAAGCAACCAAACATGCGAAATCTGTGTGTACAGTCAATAATTGTGCTCTTTTCCAGTTATAAGCAGCTCAAACTGTAACTTGTTACAACTTGACTTAGGAAATATTCAAATACACAAAGGCTTTATACGTTACCCATACTAGCTCTGTACAATGAATACTGTATGTTCTTTGCACATGGAACTGGAACAACACACAGCACAGTTTGGAAAATAAAACAGACGGCATAGGAAGCACGAGCCCAACTGTTTGACAGATATCACCCAGATTAAAAGCTGCTAACACTTTTACCATTTTGAAAGATGATAATGACGGCAGGCTTAAGGCCAAGCTCGAGGCAGAAGTGGCCCCAGTGACACAGCCAGAGCCACTGAGCACCAGACAGTGATAGAGGTAGAAGTTCAGGAAAGACTGTTCCAGACTCATGTGCCTCAGCTGGATCAAGGAAGCTGACGGCTGGCCTGGCTCAGCCAACAGAACCACATCACACAACCCCTGTTAACTCTGACTAAACCAGCGTAGACCAGCATACCAGTAACCTTAGAGAGATTGGCATGAAGCTAAAGTCGGATATGAAACATGTTTGAAATAGGTCATAATAAAAAGAGCTGGTTAGTGATATTTAGCTCTCAGCCAGGCTACACATGGCCTCTGTTGTACAGATGAACCCAATGTCCATCTGAAACACGAGACTATGAACTAACCGGACAACAGCAGGGTTCATCAAAATGTCAGATTGTCCCTGTGACCCCAAACTGTCTGCTTGGCTCTGGCTATGTAGTGAAACATCAAACATTCACCTTTAAACTTTACAGAATCACATGACTGGGGAGAGGGGTAATAAATTACATTTATAGTAATGTTTTCTTTTTGCATCAAGCAAATATCAAAAAGCAACCCAGACCCAAAAACACAGAAATATCCAACAACAATTCTTTTTTCATCAGTGAGATTGATCAGAATAATACAATAATTATCTTAGTAGCATTTGATTTTTTCACTATCAAAACACTTTTCCAAAAATGTGTAAAGAGACAAACAGAGAAATACTGAACCACTGAAAGTGAAGATGATTAAAACTTTTTCATTTATATTCATATATCATTCATATATGAACTGATATGAATTCAGTTCATATCAGCTTCAACACTCAGTGAGTCTTACATGAGCAGATAATGTACGTTAAAGTCCAGTCTGGCTCCTCTTTCCTGCCAGAGACTCATTATCCACCAGTGTCCTGCAGAAACCCCAATAGCTATTTCACCAGATATTAGACAATTATTATTAATAAATATTGAATAGGTCAAAATAAACTTATAACATTTCACCTGTATCGGATGAATTTGAAACAAAATATTCTAAAAGTCCAGACAAATTGACTAAAACTAGACTAAAGCTTGTGATTGTGTGATTTAAAAGGAGCAGAAGCTGCTGGGAAATGTAGCTGAGCTCGAGGTGTAATAGCAGCAGTGAGGCCATTGAGCGAAGAGATGAACAGAGGAAAAATAAAAGAAGGGTTTGTCCATTACAGGGGACATTTGAGATGTCTATGAAGTGCATTAAAGATGACACTTCACTATGTTTCTTCTCTTTTTCTATCCACCTCTTGCTCATGACTTTTAAACTTAAAATTATTTCAGCAGCTGCTTCTTGTCAGGATGCAGGTGAGGGGGCATTCCAACATGTTTAGTTTTTTTGTCATGGGCTCATTGGGTTGTCTTGAAAACTGTGTCAAGCCGCTTTCAGATGTTAACCGTACTCCAACAAGCACATAACTGATGATTCTTGATGAACTGACTTGATGAGGTTGTCTCAGGGCTCCTACTGTACATCAAATTGAACACAATAAACATCCATGTGCACATTGTTCTGTACTGTACAGATTTCATGCAGCCCAGACAGAACCTGCAGCTTCAGTATGAGTTTATAAAACAAGGCTATTGTACAGGTGGACGTGCTCTATGAACCACAGTAAATGTCTCTTTCCTTTCTGAGGAAAAATAAATGCATTTACCTTTCATCTGTGCATCGATGTTCTCTGCATCAAACATGAACTGAAATCTGACCAAAGAGGCCTGTTAGCTCATTAGGTTGCACATCGGCCTGGGAAGCAGAGGGTCCCTGGTTTGATCCCAGGTTCTTTTCCACACTGTGAGATCAATAAGGTTTCAGTTATTTTCATTATATTATTTGTTGAGTCCACAGGTTCCTGTGCTGTTGCTTAAAGTTGGCTTCCAACAGTTTACTTATTTTAGAGTCAGTAAGCCAACAGTCTGGGGTGCACTTCTACCCTTGAGAGGACTATTATTACCTAGGGACCTGGCTGACCCTTTGAAAGACTAATCCAACAGAGGAAACATGTTGCATTTTTTCAACTTTAAAAGTAAAAAAATGAAATAATCCAATCAGGAAGCTTTGGATCCATGTTCAAACAGCTGTGAGATGCAAAATCAATATAAATTAGTTGTAGGTCACTTTTTTTGCTCTGGATAAGAGGTTTCTCCAAAAAAACAACAGCTGGGGCTTAAGGGTACAGTAGTGCTGAAGACATTCCACAGGCCAAACCTACTGGGTCAGGGATCAGAAGGCTGATCTGAGGTTTCTCTTAAAAATGTACTGTGACAATATACAATGAAGACATTTACTGCCACCTTACCTGGCAGGTGAAACAAAGAGCTAAGAGGGAGCACCGCCTTACGTTGATAGCAGGGAGAAATCATGCAGCTGAACCACACAGGTTTAAATAGACAGAGAGCTCAAAGGGTGGGTTGGTTTAGATGTTAGCTACAACTGTTTGTAATCGTTTTGTACTAAAAGATTGATCTTGGTTTAAAGACCCCTTCTTCATGACTGAAAAATTATGTGTTTTCTTCCTCTGCTGCTAGCTCCTCAAGCTCCTCCTCCAAACTTTCCACAATTGGGAGGTGCACCTGAAGCTCCTCCCCCCTCCCAGCCCTCGACAGGACATCCATCCATCGCCGCTGCAGTTCCTCTGCCTCGGCACTGAAGTACAGCGTAAGGTGACTCTGGGATATCTTGAAGGCATTGCGTCGCTCCAGTCGGTCACATGACTCGGGTAGAGAGACCTCAAAGCCAATAAGAGGGATGCTTCGCTGTGCCTTCACATCCTGTGAATGATAGGATTTTGGTAACAATCGACACTTGTGAAGCTAATTGGAGCGTCATTGATTGTTTAGTAGCTCAGGGTCTAGACTGCATTTTAGTCTTTTAATTTACCTGTGGAGCTCCGTAGATGTAGAGAACCAGTGGCTCGTTTTCAGGAATGACAAACCAGGCCTTCTGCCAGCCCTTCCCCCCTCCCTTCTCCATGTGGTTAAGAAAACTACAGATCACACTGTTCTCTGCTGCCAGCGAGGCCTGTTTCTGTGGAGACAACAGACTCTGGCTTCATCCTACTAGTATAAGTCAGTTTACATTTTATTTACTAAGCTCCTTCTGTGGGGGTAACTGGAAATAGAACCAACCTCGAGGATGGAGCGTCTCCTCTGGGTGCTGCTGCTCGACATGGAGGACGAGGGTAGCACCCCTACCAGAGTAGCATAGCAGTCGACACAAACGCGGTTGGTCCGATTGTTGTCGTATGACAGACGAGCGCGAAACTCTGAACATTTCCCACAAACCACCTATGTTCATCAGAAACAAGAAAGTAGAATGGCAGCAAACAGACAGGCAGGCAAGTAGGCAGGCAGAAAGAGGACGTACGTGTCCACAAGCTTTACAGTGGTGCCGCCTCTTGGTGATGGAGTTGAATGGCTCCTGACACTTCATGCACAGAGTCACTTCCTTCTCTCTGATGGGAGTTGGAGCTCGTTTCCCCAGCTCCACACAGCTCTGAAATAAACAGGAGCCACTGACTGTTTTACATGTGTGATCTCGTTGCAGTACTCTGCTAATCTGGTACCTTAGTACAGAACAGCTTCCAGTGGTGTGTTACCAGGGAGTGAGGTGGTGTGGAATCGTCGTCTCGCAGAGAACAATTCAAGTGTCTGAAGCTCTCCACCGACTGCTCGTGTCTCTGGATGGTCGCCTGGATAGCCTGAGTGCACACACAATATTCAATTCAATTCAATTCAATTTTATTTATATAGCGCCAAATCACAACAAAGTTATTTCAAGGCACTTTACAAAGTAAGGTTTAAAACCTCACACAACTAAACCCAACAAAGAACGAAGTGTTCTGCTGGGAGCGTAAGGAACTATGAGGTCTTTAAGATAAGAAGGAGCTTTATCATTGAGTACTTTGTAGGTGAGTAGGAGAATTTTAAATTCTATCCTACATTTTACAGGCAGCCAGTGCAGAGAAGCTAATGTAGGAGAAATGTGATCTCTCTTTCTAAGTCCTGTCAGAACTCTGGCTGCAGCATTTTGAATAAGCTGTAGGCTTTTTAAGGAGCTGTTAGGACATCCTATGAGTAAGGAGTTACAGTAGTCCAGCCTAGAGGTAACAAATGCATGAATCAGTCTCTCTGCATCGCTCTCAGAGAGGATGCTTTTGATTTTAGCTATATTTCTAAGATGAAAGTAGGCGGTTCTAGACATTTGTTTAATGTATGATGTAAAAGAGAGATCCTGGTCAAAGATGACACCAAGGTTCCTCACAGTAGAATTTGAAGGTAATGTTATGCCATCCAGGGTGGCTATCTGACTCAATAGTGTCTCTCTCAGATTTTTAGGCCCAACAATAAGAATCTCGGTTTTATCTGAGTTTAGTTGAAGGAAGTTTTGGGACATCCAGGATTTGATGTCTTTTAAACAACCCTGAATTTTGACTAGTTGATCTGTTTCATTTGGTTCCAAGGACATATATATAGCATATATAGAGTATCATCTGCATAAAAATGAAAATTAATAGAATGCTTTCTAATAATCTCACCTAGAGGAGACATGTATAGGCTAAACAGAATTGGACCCAGCACAGAACCCTGTGGTACTCCATAGCTAATCCTTGTGCATGTGGAGAATTCATCATTAACGTGAACAAACTGGAATCTGTTCAACAAATAGGATTTAAACCATCCCAATGCTGTTCCATTAATCCCGATTCTATGTTCTAGTGTCTGTAATAGAATGTTATGATCAATTGTATCAAATGCAGCACTAAGATCTAACAGGACAAGGACAGAAACTAGACCATTGTCCGAAGCTAATAAAAGATCATTAGTGACTCTAACCAGAGCTGTTTCTGTGCTATGATGTTTTCTAAATCCTGACTGAAAATCTTCGTACAGGTTATTCCCACTCAGGTGGTCAGATAATTGTTTAGCCACGATTTTTTTTCCAGAATCTTGGAAATAAAGGGTAAATTTGAAATGGGCCTATAGGTGGCTAGTTGTCCAGGGTCAAGGGTTGGTTTTTTCAATAGAGGTTTGACCACAGCCACCTTAAAAGCCTGTGGTACATAGCCTAGTTGTAAAGATTGGTTGATTTGATTTAATATGGATGAGCTGATCAAAGGTAGAACTTCTTTGAGTAATCTGGTTGGGATTGGATCTAAAAGACAAGTGGACGACTTGGAAGAGTTGATTATTGAGGTTAACTCCATATGAGTTATGGGGAAGAAGCTGTCTAGGTAAGACAGAGGATTTAATACATTTAAAGTTGATGGATCTATAGTAGACAGTGCTTTCTGTCATTTGGAAGAAGTCGCTGCTGAATGTTTTTTTCTAATGATGATAATTTTGTTAGTAAAGTAGTTCATAAAGTCATTGCTGCTGAGATTTAAGGGGATAGTAGACTAAACCTGGGGTTGTTTTTGTTTTCCTCAATTAGGGAGGAATAATATGTTTTTCTAGCAGCACAAAGTGCTTTTTTATATTTCATTAGACTGTGCTTCCATGCAATGCAGTTTACATTTATTTTGTTGGAACGCCACTGTCTTTCTAGTTGTCTGGTCCTGTGCTTTAGGCTGCGAATCTCTGAGTTATACCACGGAGCTAACCTCCTCTGATCCACTGTCTTCTTCTTCAGAGGAGCCACTGTGTCTAACATTGTACGTAGAGAAGCTGCAGCATCATCTACAAGACAGTCAACCTGTTCATAAGGATTAAGGTGACTATTCTCTGTGTATCTACAAGACATTGAGGCAAAAGATGATGGAATCATCTGCTTGAATCTGGCAACAGAGTTGTCAGATAAACATCTGCTATAATAACATTTCTTTCCAGCTATTGTAGGGTCAATTGTGCTAAATTCAAAAGTTAGTAAGAAATGGTCAGATAACAGAGGGCTTTGGGGAAGAACTATTAAATTATCAATTTCAACCCCATATGTCATGACAAGATCGAGGGTATGGTTAAAACGATGAGTGGGTTCATTTACCTGCTGTGTAAAACCAATAGTGTCTATTAAGGAGTTAAAAGCAGTGCTGTCAACATCTACATGAATGTTAAAGTCTCCCACTACAATGACTTTATCTGTGCTAAGAACTAAGTCAGATAAGAATTCAGAGAATTCAGTTAAGAACTCCGAATATGGAGCAGGAGGACGGTAAACAATACAAAACACAAGTGGCTTCTGAGTTTTAGAGTCTGGGTGAGAAAGGCTCAGAGTGAGGCTCTCAAATGAGTTATAACTATGTTTAGGTTAAGGAGTAATTAATAAATCTGATTTATAAATGGCTGCTACTCCTCCACCTCTACCTGTACTTCTTGGAACTTGATAGTTGATGTGATTAATTGGAGTCGACTCATTTAAAGTAACATATTCATCCTGCTGCAGCCAGGTTTCAGTGAGACAGAACAGATCTATGTGATGGTCACTTATCAAGTCATTTATTAAAAAGGATTTAGATGAGAGACATCTGATATTTAATAAACCACTTTATTAGCTTACTGTTACTTTGTTCCGTAAGAGGAACTGTTTTGATGTTTTTTAAATTCTGGTAAGTCACTCCTCTTTGATTTGTTTGTGACATATAGTTTATGTGGTCGGGGAGCAGACACAGTCTCTATGCGATAACTAAGACTAGGAGTGGGTGGCGGCTGTAGAGAACATGCAGAGAGGCGTGTAAGACTGCGACTCTGCGTCCTGGGCTCCACTCTGAGTTGACACGGAGTGGGGAGGCTAAGCAATAGGTTTACTGTACAAAATCCTCAACTGAACCAGACCAATCTGTCACCTGGACCCCACTACAGATGGATGCCACAGCATTACACGTCTTATGTTTAGGTTTGGGGATGGTGGACTGCGTGTACCTGGATCCAGTCTTTCTTTTCCTCCTCCGTCCTGCAGGAAAACAGTAACACAATGAGAAAACAGACACCAGATTTACTGGACAAACTCAGCTGAAACATCTTGTCACAATGTAATCACTTGTCTATAAAAGTGTACCTGGCCTGCAACTCCATAGATCGCTGCTTTCCAGACACCAGAAAGGTTCTAGGAACTGCAATACTGCTGGTCTCCTTCAGCTGGAGGACACACACAGGAGAGAGATTTACACAAGTTCTGTGGGTTGGATGGAACATCAGCATGTCGTTGTCCACCAACAAAAACTAAGAACATTTGCAAGCAGAACCTATGCATGCATCTGTTGACAGTGACAAACGCTACCATCCCAACAGATACTCGTGTGTCTTTTCTCCTAAGGACACTTAAATGTCTCACCTCCATGCCATCCACATCAATACGAGCACGGACGCCATACTTCTGACCAATCAGACGCAGCTTTGGGACGCAGTACAACAACCTGTCGTTAAACTACAGAGAGAGACAACAGTCACGTATAACGAGTTCTATTCTGAGAAGCAGAAGCAGAGGATGAGACAATCAGTTAGGTACCAGTATGAGGTATCGGTCCTGAGTGCTTCCATTCTTGTTGGACAGTTTTAGGATGTGTCCTTCTTTAATGAGCTCATTGGTTGGGTTAACAATGTCTTCTTCCCCTCCCAACAGCTCGTACACCTTCAACAACTTCCTCATTCGCTCCTGACAAGGACAAACACGGACAACAGACAATATAAACCAGAGCCCACAGAGTCCATGCAGGCCGTACTAGAAGCAACCAATCCTGCCACTTGACAGCCACGTCTGATCAGCTTAGGATGTCTGATCCATTCAGTGTTGCCAGATATATGATAATTGTCGGTTGGCGCATTAAGTTAACATCATCTCGTAAGATTTAGAGCTGATTCTAATTCTGTGAAAAACTATCTGACTGTGTCTAAGGCTTGAATGTTCTGACTGACAACTGCGGAACTCTCACCATTTTCCGGATGGCAGCGTTGGAGTGTTCGGCTGCTGTGGCAATCAGCTCCAGAGACTCTGCAGACAAAGACAGAGAAGTAGACAATTAGACAGGCAGAGATGTAGAGAGAGGCAAACAAGGGGCGATCTCATAATGACTGTTAGCTCATCTCCTGTGCTCAAACTTAAACTGTCACTGAGCAGCATCCAGTATTTCAGGGAATCCTCACCTCTGCATTGTCTGTTGCATTCACCCTTATTCTAATTGCTCTCAGCCATTTGCTCACCTAATTGCTCACACCTGACTTGTCAACTGTCCTCAAGTGTTAGTGCCTAACGTCCACCTCACTCATTTGCTGAACTGCGTCTCTGTCATACTGTAGAGTTGCTGGTTCTTGGTGTGCCTTCCCCATCAACAACAAGTATTTTTTGTTGACCTCCCTCCCTCACATGGTCTCTGGCAGTCAGCCTCTAGCCAAACTGCATGTCCTGTTTGTTCTTTTACTGTGACTTTCTTGTAGGGGCCAATCTCCTGGGTTCATGAAGTCTGTCAAACCACCTGGCAGGCTGTCTGCAGCCCAACCAAAAGCAGCACCAGGGATAGAACCAAGTGTTGCTGAACCTTAATCACTTCAGAAGCACATTCTACCAAAACCACCTCCTCTTCTGAGGAGAAAATGAAAGAGGATTTTACATCTCAATATTAACAATGTGGAGATTGTGGAGTTGTTAGAGATGATGCTGAAGTATTGGAAAAATTCAGTTCTGGTCTTAGCCTAACTTGCTAATCTTCCAGATTCACACAGATACTAATAGGTGAGTCGTTCGGCCACAGCCACCTTGACTCAGAGCAACTGTCAAATAAAATAATTTTCCGCCTCACTTTGTCTGTAGTTTTTAGCTAAAACAACTGACTACATACCCTCTAACCAAAGTTTAGGGTCAGGTGTGTGAGTGAAGCTGGTTGTTAGCAACTTAGCGTTAGCCGGCACTGATGTGTGCGTGTGATGTTCTGTACTCTGGGCATCCTTGTAGTCCGGGGCGTCCTCTGGCAGGCGATGAAGATAATCTTTGAGCAACAGCTCGTAGCGAGGAATCCTCTGAACTGGCTCCAACATGTGATGCTGCAGAGTCAGGTTTCCACAGCGCTCCTCCTTCTGAGAACACACAATTACAAATAAACAGACCAAACTTCTACCATACCACTTTAAATCCCAGAAGAAGCTGAACCTGGATCTCCTGAATGATGGTCTTGAATTGAGCTGATCTCTCCATCCAGGTGTTCACCAGCTCCATGGCTCGGTCAAAGTTTTTCACATACTCTCCATACATTTTCAGAAAGGGAGCCAGCTTCTGCAGGATGTCCCCGATCCGTGGGTTTGAATCCCTGCAGATAAAGGAGGAACAAAGTGAGATCCTGAGGAGAAAACCCAGAAGGTGAGGAGAAGAAAGATCCTCACCACTCCTCCATCCGTTTCTGAAGCGCTGGCAGCAGAAACTGCTGATGGAAACAGTAAATGGAGCAGATGTTGGAAAAGATTCCATGAACCACGTCACAGGGGAAAGAGGAGCGGGAGCGAGCCTCCTCCATGAGTCTGGCACAGAAAACCTGAGGGAAGAGAGCAGACAGGTTGAAAATTCAAAGTAAAATTCACATTATGTCCTGGGTCAGTGCAACTAGAAACCCAGTCCTGGTTTTTAGTTTCTTTGTTGTGATTTCTAACATTTTACAGGTGTAACACCTCATACCCATCAGCTCTATCGTGCTCTGTCGTGTAATGACTGCAATGCTTCCATGGCAACAGAGGCAATTATGTGAATGTTAGAAAATAAACGAAACAATAACACTGACTGGACAAAAGAAGGACAGCTCTGGTAACTCACCTGGTCCAGGAGGTGGAGCTTGGAGACGTAGGCAGTCTCTGTGTGGAGCAGCTCATTAGCGATGTTGAAAACTCTCTGTTGGACAGAAAGCTGGACAGAGACCCTCAGTGTTAAACATCTGACTTTTACATCTCTGTGAGCTCTGTGACTTTAATGTCAACTTGTTTTCCAATGAGGTTCGAATTGAGGTCTATATACAGTTAGCCTTTTTGTCAGTAATCTCACCTCAGCAGAGTCCTGTCTGTTGGCCTTGGGGGGAGACAGCACCAGTGTAAGTTCTCCCTCCTCCTCCAGGTCACTGTCTCCATCCTCTGCAAACTGCCTTCTTCTCACACCTCCACTTGCCTTCTCCCCCTCTTCCTCACCTTCCCCTCCCTCCATTGCATATAAGGACAAACTGGAGAGGTGAGGCAGGAGGGCAGGGCTGCAGGGGTAAACCACACCCCCGTCATCTACGCCAGCAAAGCAGAGCTCCTCACTGTGCGATGGAGAGCTGATGCTATCAATCCCGCTGTCCCGATTGGCCAACTTCCCATCTGTCTGTGAAGAGGGGAGGGACAGATGCTCAGAGGGGAGTTCTGATTGGTCGAGCAGTGGAAGTGGCTGGTGTTGTTGCTCTCTCATCTCAACTGCCACCATATCCTCTTCCAAGTGCTTCTCAGAGGCACCATAACCCGACTCCATGGATAAACGCTTGTGGTGAAGGTCGTCATCATCATTTTTATTTTCATTGCCATCATCGTTAAGATGATGTAGGTCACTAGGTGCCCCCTCCTTAGCCCTTAATATCATGCCATCACCACCTCTTAGTTCCGTGGAAGTCTGTTCATCAGTTGGGGAAGCGACAGGCATTGATGAGGTTGCAGGTGATGAAGGTCGGGATGAGGAGGAGGGGTCAGGGAGGCGTTGACACAGGGTTCCCCCGGTAATGTCAGGAACCACAATGATCTGCTCACTGCACATATACATACAAGCATTTATAAATAAAATCATGATGTCACATGTCTTCAGATCAATTAGAACTCACCGCTCAAATTTTTCAATCAATGACAGGACACAGGTGGGTGAGGCTGTGCCTTCGTCACGGATGGGAGGACTCCACCCCCCCCGGGGATCTGTTTGGAGGGGTCTGCAAGGTGGTGTAGGGGGTAGGGGCTTGTCTGGGGCACGAGGTCGAGGCCTTGACACCACTGCATGCTGCTGAAGGTGGGGGGGCTTTGGAGGTACTGTGGGAGGTGTGGTCACAGCTTAAATAGTGATGTCATGAATCAGTTCATCTACCTGCACTGGCTCTCAGAACCACCCCACTTCCTGATTTTGGTATGCAGTAACTGTATATATGAAAAACACTGTAGTTTCATATCTTAACATAAACATAAACATAAAACTACAATGTGAATGCAAATATGAATATTTGCACTACAGTTGCATTTGAAAAACATGGTCCGGTAGTTTCTATGTTACGGTGTTAGCAAACATGCATAATGGGTAGCTCAGTGGGTAGAGCATTGGCCTGGGAAGCAGGATGCCCCAGGTTCACACCACAGGGCTGCAGGTGTGTCCTTGTGTAGGACACTTCGCACAAGCATTGCTCCCCCAGGGGATAGGTTCATGCAGAATATGTGCATATTTATCATTTATCAAGATAAATGATGAAGGAAGGTTTTGTACCCTGAGGCTTTGGTCCAGGCAGCGGTGCTCTGCTCCTGCTCAGTGGGGTTACTGTGTTAGCTGGCAGCTCTAGTGGGCCTGTGTCATTGACCAACTCATTAGCTGAACCACAGTCCTCTATTAGCCTAGTTAGCGGAGCCCCTTCTTCCCGGGACGCTGGACCCGAAGAGGAGGAGATGGGTTCAAGGTCTGAGTTCAGCTGCTGGGGTGTATCCGCCTCACCGTGACTGCACGGCGAGCAGGATGGTTCCAGAGAGAGACCCTTAGCGAGCAAACTGGGACTGGAGGAGGAGGAACCTGGGGATGACATTGGAACTCTACAAGATGTTCTACAATGACATAACAGTAACAGGTTTTAGTAGAAGTACAGTACCAAGTAACACAAACCAGTCTCCCTTGTCATCAGTTCAGTTCAGTCCTTACTCAACAATAAAGAAAAAACAACAAATCTCGAGCTTTTTAATTTAAAAGCCGATCCTATCTCGGCTGCTTACTCCTGTCAAGGGTTGTGGCCCTGCTGCCGGGCCCAGATGCAGGGTTCACAGATCACAGGGGAACCACTCACACAACCTGACTGCTTGTGTTTGGACTGTGGGAAGAAAACAGAGAAAACCCACACAGACACGAGGAGAGCACGCAAACTGCACAGAAAGAAACCTGGACGACCCTGGAATCAAACCCAAAAACCAATAGATTGTAATTATTCTAATTATTAATATATAACTTTACGCCTCTAACAGAACCATGCTCTGCCTTAACATAAACAGAGCATCATAAAGAAGCATTTATCATAATTGTCTATCGCCACCTCGTTATTTGAATAACTTAATCTTATAGGTGCAGTCTGCTGATGCAGCACCGTAGTCTTTCGGTTTCTTATAGCAGACGATGGGCTGGCAGGCGTTTGTGGAATCAGCTGATTGTAAAACCACAGTAATAGCTTCCAGATGACGTCTCTGCTGGTGCTGTTGGACAGAAATAAACTCCAAACAGAGGAGACCGAGATTTTTGTGGTCTGAACACAGCTGCAGCTCATTGGCTGGGTTCCAGTGCTTTTTGACAGCTCATTATTTGAAAGGAATTATTTGAAATTACCACATTCCTGAGATCCTGGATTTCTGAGATAAAGATCCTGATCAGATCTTTATCTGCTAAAATCAAACTCCATCTTCCATACATGATCCTACTGTACACTTCGTGTCTGCAGCAGGACAGTCCCATTAGGTTTCACAAGGCCGTACCAACATCTCCCCTCTTTACATATCACTCAACCTTGTTTACTCTCAGCTTCTTATAGCCAGTAAAAGTAAAGATGGAAGACAGAGCGAAAGTGTGTTGGTAAGCAGAGCCATCTGTGGCAAGGAGGCCCAGCTCAAACACTGGACACAGAAAATACTGCAATGTCAGAAATTCTAAAGCGGAAAGAAACCACAGCCTATGGGGGCGGAGCCAGGCTGAGAGGGGGCAGAGCCAGCCCGCTGGAGAACAGATGCACAAAAGCTCTGTTCGCCATTGCTTCTTCTTGTTGGTTGCGTAGAAAACAGATTTTAGTTAAAGGAAAACTTTTTTAATAGGTGTTGACCAAAACGACCTTCTTAATATTACATTTCTAAAATTGAAGGGACACTTAGACTGCTCCATAATTTCAATGCAGAGAAGTTATTATTATTTATTAATCCCGGTAAGACGACTTAGCAGATGGTTTGCCATGGGCTCAAAAACTACAACTAGTGCTTCCTGATTTCCTCTGTACCTGCTCCAGCAACGGTCAGGCTGAGAGGGGCGGAGCCAGACTGAGATAGGGGCGGAGCCATCCTGCTAAAGCGCAACTTCTCCACCATTGTTTTTACTCGCATACGCTTACAGCACTAATATTCAATGGGTGGAGGTCCCGCTGTAGATTATTTGGAGGACAGGTAGTACTTCAGCACGCACGTCTGATATTTGTGGTTAGTTGTATGAGCCAGAGTACAGTGCTGACGAGGACGAGGCTGCCCGTAAGGAACCAGCACCTACAGCGGAGAGCCCAGAGTCAGCTTCAGGCAAAGCCACAGGCCGGATGCATCGTGTCTTTGCGCTGCAGGACAGACCAGAAACAGCTGGGACAGAACGGTGAAATGAGCACTGAGTAAGTAATATATTCGACCGTTTATTCTTTTGTGCTGTAAGGTCTGAGTACATTTATGAGCTGCTGATTGTGTTTTGGACTGTCAGGAGTAGCACTAGCTTACGTTGCTAACGTTAGCCTGTGCATTAGCTTGGCTGGCAGAAACTTTAAAACTAATAATATAATTAATTTCATCCATTTGTAGGTAATATCGGCCGGTTGCGTATCATCACAGAGACTATCTGTGAGTGACAACTATCTTGTTTTTCCAGCCACTAACAGCAGATGAAGAAAGGAAGAAGGTTTTAGCTAAATGAGGAATTTGTGTCTGCTTAAATTATAATAAAAGCTTGCTAAATGACTTAGAAACAATGTCTTTATTCAAACACAATGTTAAAATATAACCTTTTGTTAAAATTGTAAAGAAATGTCCAAACATTTGTGTGTAAACTGGAAAAGTTATCCTTATGTGGAAACACACAGCCCATCTCAGGTAAATCCAATCTCTGAAGCTCGGGAGATTTGTCCAAGCACAATGCAATCTGGGTGTTAGGATATAACCATTTACATCCACAACACATATTACTGCCATTTTCCTCTGGACATTGACCATCAATGTTAAGTGTTGTTGCACATTCTTGCTAAAAAAATGTAAAAATTTTATAACACAATTTGCTTTTCAGCGGTGAACTATCACTTTATTGTAAAGCAGACACAGAGTAAATTTTTATTCGTTGGATTCAGGAAGCAGATTCTTTATCCCTTTGTGCTTCAGAACTACATTACCCAGAATCCGTCCATTACGCACAAAGCTGACAACCAGAGAATTGGATGGGTTCTGTTCCTAGTAGAACACTAGGCTGTAGGCAGGAACGCCGCAGCAATGGCAGAACCCTCCAGTCCAGTTCAGTCCAGAATAGACACTGTAGCTCTATAGAAAACACACGCAGGTTCTTCAAAGTCAGACTTGTCTCACCTTGGTCTTAGAATCACAGACTTATGTCCACGAGACATTTCGTTACAACTTTGCTTAAATAATTTCATGATTATCAAAGATTCTGTGTGTCTGCGATGAGCTTCTAACGGTTTCTTTCGACCTTTTAAGCCCTGGCAGAACATAGTCGTTGAGCAGTGTTTCCCTACCTTTAAAACGTGAAGTCCAAGGAAACTGTGAAGTTAATTTTATTTTATTTTCATAGAATACCGACAGAAGTCATTTAAGAAGATCTTTCCTATATAATACGCCTGTGCTTTTTTCTTTTATTAAACTAAATAGCCTTATGTTATTTATTATGGGGGTGCCAAATGTAAAAGGAGCATCTATAACTAGTTTTCTCACATTTAACGAAATGACAAAACATGTTTTCTCACATTTAGTTAAATGTGCAAAAGTCTAAATGTAAATGTTAAATGCTAAATGTTAAATGTAAATGTTAAATGTAAATGTTAAATGTAAATGTTAAATGTTTGCCGAGTGTAAACTGAATATTCATGATTGTGCAAGTAGACTCTACCCCTACCCTCAAACAGCGCTGGTCTCAGATCAGAGACGCGAACTCAATCACCTCAAACAGTGCGCGCAAACCCCGCCCACATCTGATCTGGAAACTTTTGTTTTTAGCCTGGACGTAACTTCGGCTAGCTAGTATAGTTAGCCAACTAATTCTCCACCGGCGCCACAGAAATATTCTTTTTAAACCTACTTGACTCCTCATTAATGGTGTTTACGACAGAACGGCAGTTTGAAGCGGAGCCTCAGCCCGCACACCTGCCGTTACAGCCCGTTCAATCTCCCCCAACGGGAGGGAGTCGGAGCTGGCGGCCATGATGGCTTCGACTTCAGGCTTCTCTCCAGTATTTTCGTGCACCGATCCAGAGTCAGATGTGGGCGGAGCTATGCGTACTGTTTGACGTGTTTGAGTCCACGTCACTGATCTTAGACCAGCGCTGTTTGAGGGTAGGGATGGAGTTTACTTGCCCATTCATGAATATTCAGTTTTACACTCGGCAAACATTTAACATTTAGATTTAACATTTACATTTGACATTTACATTTAACATTTAGATTTAACATTTAACATTTAACATTTACATTTAACATTTATATTTAACATTTACATTTAGACTTTTGCACATTTAACTAAACGTGAGAAAACATGTTGTGTCATTTAGTTAAATGTGAGAAAACTAGTTATAGGTGCTACTTTTACATTTGGCACCCCATAATTTATACGATGGCATCTAAGTTCTGTCTCCACGTTTGCGCCTTTACAATTTTTCTTCGTATCGCGCACGGCAGAATTCCGCCCCGATGCGCACACACAGGCACGTGCGCGCGCACACCCGCCAGCGGACAGAGACCGCGCATCTAAGAATGTCGCATCTGGCTGAAAATCAGGCAACAATCTCGGCGTTTTTTTTAAATGCTCGTAGGGTGAAGCTGACAGCACTTGTTCTGCTGCGAGTAGCAGCCGGTGTAGCTTTCCTACTCCGAGTCAAAGTAGAGAAAGGAGCCCACGTGCTGCATGCCCTGCCCCTGACAAGCAGCAAAAGTCTAGCCACCACCCAATGACAGGTTTTGACTCAGTCAGAGGGCAATTGTTAACTTTTTTTTCATTTTTAAAAATAAATCTGATGGTTAGTGTTTAGTTCAGTGTACAGTTAGGTTATTGTACAGTAATCGTGCAGACGTTAAAATATATTGTTATACTGTAATTAAAAAAATCATAAACACTATGGAGTGTTTTGCCGCACCCCCCCCCCCTCCCAAGCCATGATTCTAGGGAAAACACGATTGAGGGTTCTGGCACTTCTTCAACAAGTTCTATTTGCCACCTTAAAAAAACACTACTATGGTGTTCATCATTAATGTTCATTATTTTCCAGAAAAAACGAAAAAAGTTCTACTGTTAGCTAGAAACAGTATGGGGTGCCAAATGTAAAAGGAGCACCTATAACTAGTTTTTTTCAACATGTTTTCTCACATTTAGTTAAATGTGCAAAAGTCTAAATGTGAATGTTAAATGTTCGCCGAGTGTAAACTGAATATTCATGATTGTGCAAGTAGACTCCATCCCTACAAACAGCGCTGGTCTCAGATCAGAGACGCGAACTCAAACGCCTCAAACAGTGCGCGCAAACCCCGCCCACATCTGACCTGGAAACTTTTGTTTTTAGCCTGGACGTAACTTCGGCTAGCTAGTAAAGTTAGCTAACTAATTCTCCAACGGCGCCACAGAAATATTCTATTTAAACCTACTTAACTCCTCATTATTGGTGTTAACGACAGAACAGCAGTTTGAAGCCTCAGACCGCACACCTGCCGTTACAGCCCGTTCAATCTCCCCCAACGGGAGGGAGTCGGAGCTGGCGGCCATGATGGCTTCGACTTCAGGCTTCTCTCCAGTATTGTCGTCCACCGATCCAGAGTCAGATGTGGGCGGAGCTATGTGTTTGAGGCGTTTGAGTCCCCGTCACTGATCTAGGATCATAGAGGGTGGAATCTACTTGAATATTCAGTTTGATCATTTAACATTTATATTTAACATTTAACATTTACATTTAGACTTTTGCACATTTAACTAAATGTGAGAAAACATGTGTCATTTAGTTGAATGTGAGAAAACTAGTTATAGGTGCTCCTTTTACATTCGGCACCCCCATAGTAACAGAAGTATGTTGTTTATAGTCTACTTATAGACCATGGAGCAAACATATGACTCTTGATTTTGAAGTAGTTCTGTTCATCTTAGAGGTTCTAGAGTCTGGGTTCTCCTTACAGTAGTAGTGGAGTGGTTTAGTCATCTCCGTGTTCATCTTGAGAAGGTTCTATGACTCAGTTCCAAAGATGGGGGTTCTACCGATCTGCTTTAATGCTAGTGTAAAGGATTAGGACAACCCATAACTCATGCAGCTGGTTCTAGCAAGCTTAAGCTTTTGTTCTGCTTGTCAGTCGTGGACATTTTGAAGGTTCTAGTGGGTTCACTGATTGCATACGATTTGGATACTAAAGCTGGATCTGCATTAGCTGCAGACGTCAGAAACAGATCAAAGGCCAGAACAAGCTACAGACAGGTTCTAAAAGAAAAGGATTCTGTATTTGCATCACCAGAGATGGAACAAATTCAGATGAGTCGACTGTGTCCACGGAGCCCCCCCCACACACACACTACTTAACACCATCCACCTCCATCCTGCTGTTCAGCCTCCATCAACCTTCACATTGTAAGATCCGGTTGGTCTGGGTTCAGACTGTTGGTGGAACCGAACCTTTATGACTGATTGTCGTAACGCCGCGTTGGGATGATGAAGACACATCTGGCAGGCGTAGTATCACGCAGCCATACTAGCCTACATTCACTGCGGCGAGATGTCGGTCAGTGTGTGCGAGCGCACGTCTGGAGGCGTGCGCGCGCATGTCATTCCCAACCCCCAATTCTCGAGATTACGGTGATGTTCATCGAAATTTTTCACACGACCCAAAATAAAAGACGATGCTGTGGTGTGGTGAAGCTGCGTGTATGTTTCTGTCTGTGCGCGTGCGCCGGCTTTCAGCAGGTACGTGCGTGCGCGCGCGCTGCAGATGTGTCAGTGCGGACTCACCCCTGGTCAGGCTGCTTCTGTCCATATACATCGCGCAGCAAAATACAAATCCGGTCATTAAAGAAAATGTTGGTGCGGGGAGAGAGCGGCTCTCCCGGTCCACAGCACGGAGAAGAAACGAGTCGCACACACAGGAAGCAGGGACCGGACCGGTTCGCTTTCACAGACTCATCGACGGTCCGAACCAACAGTACCCCGACAGCCGCTTGAAGGGGATAAGTAGGTTAGATCCGCTCGGTTTGGTTCGGAGCGCTGCCCGATGTGTAAGCGGCGGGCGGCGGAAGAGAGGGAGGGGAGGGGTGTCTCTCTCTCTCTCTCTCTCATAGCTTGGTTTCCTTGACAACGAATTAAGGAAACGCCATTCATATTTTGACATTACTTTAATTAACAGAAGTGTGTGCGTGTGGACACTTTACCTCCAGCAACTGTAATCCACTCTCTCCTATATTGTATTAGCCGTGTTTCGTGGTTAATTGTGTAAGCGGCTATGCTAACTGGAGGACGCTTCTGTAACAACGGTTAACACGTGAGGACTGAGGATCTGTGATCAGCTGATGCCTCTTAACTCCTGCTGGGACATTTTTTGACCAAACGCTAGTTAGTCAGTTAACCAGAGTAAAAATGCGAACTCAAACAAAGCAAAGATCTAAAAGTTATTTTCTGTTTTTTTTTTAATTTGAAATTCAGCATGCAGTGAGAATAAAACCAGGGACTCCAGGTGTCTAGACATAGGTTATGACTGAAACAAACAAAAACAACCCGCCCACACACACAGTGTAGGAAGGAACGGTACCACAGGTCTTTAATCCCCACTGCTGTTAGACTGTACAATTTAGAGGCCTGACAAGCAATCTGCAATGTTGTTTAGACACTATCTCTGAATCGTTAATATGTGCATAATGTTGTTGTTGTTTATTTGTTATGCTCCTTTTTCTTGCAATCCTGCAAAATTTCTCTGCTGTCTGTTTTTGGCTGTTTCAGCAATTGAATTCCCCTGCTGTGGGATCAATAAAGAATAAAGTCTATCGATCTACAGACAATTACACTCCACCTCTCTGTTTCCTCATGAGGGGTCATTATCAACATGGTAAGTCCAGGTTCAAACAGGAGAAACCAATGAGCCAATGAGCAGCTGTGTGACTCCTGCTGAAGATGAACACTCGCATTAGAACCAGAGTTTGAGGAGAGCTCAGGGCTAAGTTCTGCTCCTTGTACAACATCTGAAGTTGGTGTGTGATTTTAAGCTGTAGCTCTTCACTCTTATGAGCTCCTGAAACCGAAGTAGCAGGTATTCGCTAAAAACCTCAGAACTATGTACACCCTTGTCTTAGACTTGATCCCAACAGACAAACCCACTGCCTTCTGTCTTCTCATTCTGACGCAGCCGTTGCCTCTGAAGTGAAAAGAAGAGAAACGTGGGGCCACCATCAAGCTACAGACACACACTCTGTGGAGAAACATGAACTCTGGACTCACCTGTCCTATAGGTAGCACTTCTGCTGGCTGCAGCCAAAGAGAGGAGGTGGTAGGAGAACCTCATGGTGCAGAATTCACTGGAGAAGGAGCTGGGAGGGAACAGACCACCGCAGAGTTGGTTAAGCTCCAAGACATCACAGTCTGAGCTCAGTTCACGATTCAGGACTTGGCCAAGTCCATCTCAAGTGCTCATTACTCGAGCTACAGGTTCACACCGCTTACATGCTGGTCTTAGTTCTGGTTCTCTCCATCTCTGTCCTCACACGTTCCAGCACCTGGTTTGAAATGGTCCAAAGGACTGGGCATGCACATAGAACAAAGCTCCAGACTGTAATCTGGGCTAGAACAGTTTGCTCTAGAACACACTTACTTTGAACTTCACACTTTCCCAGGAGGCTGGGTCCGCCTGTATTCTACCTCCATTCCAGCAGGACGACAGGTGGATGCTTGCTTCTTCTGTCGCGCCTCTACTGTTTTCGTGAGAGTCTGATCTGAGCTGCACCATGACTCCTCCTCCTCTTCCTGCTGTCTGCTTTTCATTTTCTCCTTTTGTTTCAGGAGGCTAAAACTTGAGAAAAATCCAAGAGGGTTTCTACTTTTTCATCAGTCTGAACCTTCAGAGGGCTCCAACCCTCGAGGTTCATGGAACCATGGGAGGGTTTGAAGAAAAGGGCCCCTGGATGCAGAAAGTCTAGGGTTCGTTTCAGTGTATTTAGGTTGTTCTGGTTTTGGTGCTTTAGTTTCTAAGTTTGAATTTCTGCTCCTGTCTCCCTCTGGAGTTTGGATTTGTAAATTACTTTCTGGACCCTCAGATTGAGGCAGAATATTTTTTGTTTACTCAATAATTCAAAAATAAACGATGATATAGCTGAGTCGGTGACACACGTCTCTTTAAAATCCAACTGGCCTTTATTGACAAAGAAAAACAAACATTGGGACTCATTCCTTCAGTCACTGAGTTTCTGATCGTCGGCTTCTTAGACTGTAGCGAGGCTAAAGATGACAGGGAAAGAGGTCAGAGGTCACATGGGAAAATATGTAACCCCCGAAATCTCAGTCCAGCCTAATCTGATCACATCTGTGGTTACTGTGGAAACGTCTAACTAGAGCAACCTGGACATTCATGGAGAACTTATCAGGGTTTTGTGAAGGTGAATTAATGTTTGCGTCTTAAACCTGGACACATAAAAGTAAAGTCACAGAGAGAATGACAAGTTATGAATGAACCTTAAGGACACAGAAAAGAAGACTGATCCAGCAGACGAACCAGAACAGCAAGAATAGACTCCAGGCCCTGCAGGACGTTTGCAGCAGATTCTGACATGTTCAAACACTTATACTACACACGTCACAGCTCACCTACCTGTCTGTCTTCCACCAGGATGCTGTAGA
The DNA here is from genome assembly GCF_900634795.4 of Betta splendens. NCBI lineage: Eukaryota > Metazoa > Chordata > Actinopteri > Anabantiformes > Osphronemidae > Betta > Betta splendens. The sequence continues at coordinate 189,087 of NC_040887.2, read as the reverse complement.
CCACAGCGGAGGAGCGACGGGCGCGACGACCATGACTTGCTGATGCATTGTGTGTAACGTATGGCAGCATAGTGATGTCTGAGCCATTTGTAGAGCCACGACCTGCAGCAGAGACACAATATGCAGCACATAGATATAAAAGTATGTGTAGAGCCTTTCGTTACCAAGCTCCTGTCCTGTTGAACCAGCTCCCTGTTCAGGTTCGAGAAGCTAACACACTCTCCACCTTTAAGATCAGTCTCTCTCTCTCTCTGCTGTAGGTTTCTTCCTCGTTCCTCGCGAGGGAGTTTTTCCTTCTAAAGTGCCTTAAGATAACTATGTTTTGAGTTGGCGCTATATAAATAAACTGAATTTAATAGATGTAAGACAGGTGCTGACCAAGGACTGAGAGATGAGTCAAGTCTGTGGTCGGAGACACCGGTGTGCTTCTGCAGTCGTCGTCACTATCATCATCCTCCTTCTCCTTCCTCCTGCTCCCTGTGCTCCTCTGATAACAGTGACACAGTGAGTCACAAAGTCACGTCGGTGCTTTAAAATTCACCTCAGACCATCACTAACCTTCATGTGATGAATCCTCTGTTCTGCCAAACACTCTGCAGACACAGGACGGAACTAGCATCAGACCCACAGAATGACACCAACCCTTCATCTGTTCAGTGAGTTCAGCACTGATCTGACCTCAACTCGCAGAGAAGCAGGATGAAGCACAAACACTGAAGATTCTGATTAAAACCAATTCCTTAGGCCGCCTCCACCATGAGGCCTGCAGCCACATGTTTGACCCAATGTGTGACAGCTCAGCCCAGTTTGGACTTGAAGACAAATTTAAATGGTTCCAGGTCAGTTGGCAGCTCTGCTTGTATTAAGTGAACTTTTGTTAACATTCACTACAAATTGGAAAAACAAAAGAAGTAAATACTACATGAATCATTGTTAGAAAACAATCACTCATCTTAGTTTTATGTTTTACATTCATGTTAGTACAAACTGGGCTGACACTACTTGGATGGGCCTCAGCTGTGTCCGAGTCCTCACCTGCGCGCTGCAGCGCCTCCTGCAGCCTTCGCTGAGTCTCTGTGAGCTGTTGCAGCACCTGCAGACTCTGCTGTACTGGGTCTCTGTACCGAACACAAACAGCCAGCAGGACGCACAGGCCAACGCACACCATGAGCCGCCGCAGCAGGCTCACATACACACCGAGCAGCTCCTGGGCACAGAACCATGATACGTACGAGTAAGCCAGGTGACCTGAGCATCATCGCGTCAGCTTATCGGCAGGTACCAACCATGTGTTGATGTTCAGGATGATCGGAGCTCACCACGAACTGGTAGATCCTCCTCTCCAGGTAGAAATTCAGACACACCAAGCCAAGCAACACCAACCTAACACACACACACACACACACACACACACACACACACACACACACACACACACACACACACACACACACACACACACACACACACACACACACACACACACACACACACACACACACACACACACACACACAGTCAGCCGCACCTACTCTACTCTGCCTTCAGCTGGGTTTCGGGCCCTGGAGAGGGTGAAAAGGAGGGCTTACCTGGCTCTGGAAGAGCGCTGGCTGCAGGTGAGGAAGAATGAGGTGAAGAGAGCAGCAGCGTTGTAGCAGCAGGAGCTCAGACTATGAGCCTCCATCAGTAGGAAGTTCTGCAAGAAGGAAACTCTGCTAAAGAGTTCAGACAGGGCCATCTGCTGCTCCCTGGAGACGCTGCTTAGCTCAGAAAACACAGCCCGCAGACCTGGGAGCCGCAAAAGAGGCGTATTAGACAGTGCAGCAAAAACAACATGGATGTAGGACCATTTTTACCTTGAGTAGAGTCTTTGAGGGTGACTCTCAGCTCTTCTCCATTGTTTAGGATCTCCTGCTGTGCCTGTAAGGCAATGCTCTGGGTTTCAATCAGAGCCTCAGCCATCTGCCTGGTAGACTGAAGCTGCTCAACTACACCTGCCGAACTCTCCGTCAACCTGGACACACAACAAATTTAGCTTTTGGCCTTGCAACGTGTCCAGTTTACCCATGCGAGGCATTGCGTCGCCGGTTTACCTCAGCTGAGCGTCACCTGAATTGGGTTCACCTGTGAATGGTGTTCTCAGCGCGGCTCTGCCAGGCTTCAGAGTGCAGGAAGTGACAGATGGAATAGGTGTGGGTGAAAAACTCGGTATAAGTGTTAAAGGCCACAGCATCCATCGCACCTGTACACTTGGTGATGTCTGACCCATCAGGGCATGATGGGAAATCCCTTCCAGAGCTAACACAGAGAGATGCTTGTTAAATACAGGTTAGAAATGACGGCAGGTCAGTTGATGTCACACAAAGGTTAACCAATCAAACACAACGTAACAGCTGTGTTTAGATGTCGATCAGATTAAATACTGGAGAGATATGAAGAGTATGTGCTGCAGTATAAACACACTGTAATTTCATAATAAACATACATACAAATAACAAATACAAATTAATAGTAATTAAATGGCTGCTCCCCACTGTTCAACTCAATAAGAAGTTAGAAGACGAATGTGCAACACATTGTGTACAAGGCCTCAAATTTAATAATAACCTATGTTTCTACGCAAGTTTTTATGCTCAATCACAACTCCAGGAAATATATATTCTATATATCAGTCAAACCAGAGGTTTTATGCCATGTCTCCATCAGCTCCACTTCTAGAATCCCTAAATATAGTTTCTTATGAGACAACAAACAATTTTTTTCCTGCTTTTAGCAGTTCGCAAAAGTTCCTGTAAATTTTTATTCTAGGGAAAAAAATATCAACATCAGTGAAAAGTAACACAGAACAAACCGCAAACGTGGTGCCAGAGCTGGTATCGGTAGCTACTGGATCACAAAACCAGAGACAGACCCACTAACAGCAGCTCACCTGCTATCTGATAACTTTGGAGTGTGTGAGGAGGATGGACACTGGTTCCGAACCAGTAGACTCAACACAGCTTTTGCTCCGGTTTCCTCATACAATCTTCCTGTAACTTTCTGTTGTTAATGATTCAAAGCGAGCGGACGTTTAACAAATTATGTTGATGGAGAATGATAAGTGAAGCATTGGTCACCGAACTAACCCAGTAAACCCGCTGCTCACATGGCCTTGTGTTTCTTACCTGCTCAGGTGACAGTAGGTGAAGCTCAGCGCGATCCGACTTTGGCTCTGTGACGTCAACTCCTTGCAGCGCGTGTCTAGGTGCTTCAAAGCTCGCAACCAACACTCTCCGTACTTTGGTTGAGCGGCGAGCCTCTGCACGCGGCGTAGGTGCGTCCTTCCACGCTCTGAATCCGCATCGCTCCTTAAGGAAGGAGCGAGTCCTAAGAGCACCAAAAGCGCCAGGACCACGCCAACCACCATTTTCACCCCTTTGCATGGAAGTATTTTCAGCCAATCAGAGAGCCGCATTTTGATCGGCCAGAGGTCACCAAGAGGTCACGGCTCTCGTTTGGATGGATTCCAAAACATATGTAATCGCTTTAATAATTAGCTATATCAACTGGAAATTGAAAGCTGTATTAGACCTCTGGACAAACCTTATCAATGAACACAGAGAAAATACAAACACATCATGGTTTTAATAATAGCTGTCTTTTGTCTATGTTGGCTCTAATATTGCTGACATATCTATATGAAGGTGTACATTTGTTACAGCATTCTGTCTATTTGTTTCTATTTTTGTTGTATATAAAAAGTTAAATATTAGCATTAGTCAAAACAAAGACAGACAGTAGAGTCTGTGCGTATGCTAATGTGTTCCAATGACCTGACGAGCTCTGTTGCTTTCGTTGATGTCAGTCATTGAACGAGACATGCACAGGAAGGGGACAACAAACGCTTTTAGTTAGAAAGAAAAATAAGAAAACAGGTAAAAACTAGTTGTCTACAGCGACAGTGTATTGAAGTTTCATTTGAATTCCGACCAGAGAAAAAGCAGAATATTCATCCTCAATATTAGCAACTATGAAGTCACCACACACATCACTACTAAGTCTAGAAACACAACATGGCTGGGCGGACATGGTGGCTTCTGGCAAGACGCACAATATTATAGGCACTAAACTCTGGAACATGCAGTATGGTGGCTGGTTACTGTAGTTGGTGCAGGGTCGGGTCCCGCTCGCAGAGGGACGCTTCATGTCTGCAGACGGAGGCGCCATGGATGCAGAGGAGCTATGTCAGCCTCAGGTGGGTATCAGAACATTGGGCCGGAATCAGAACATTAACACTGAGGCTCCTCCAGAGATACATGAGAACCAGAGGTGGAGTGTAACAGAGTACCTTCACTCAAGCAGAACTCTCAAGAAATAATTCCATGTTCTGTTTTGATGTGTGTTGTTGCTGCTTTTGTTCCACAGCAGTAAAACTGAATTTTTCTGGGTTTTAACTAAAAGTTCTGTTTGTTAACCCTGATGACTTTTTACTGTAAATATACAGAAATCCAGTTTTAAACCTGGTTTTGTTCATCAAATAAGCTGATGAGGCACACGTGGAACATCTGGACTATACATTCATGTTATTAATGGCATTTAGTGCACAACAAAGTACTCGTCACTGCGTTAAAACTCATGATCCTTCGGCCTAGTGCTGCTTCAGACAGTACCTATTTACTTCCGCCTCTGGTTTGAACAGAGCCCCATGTTGGTCCTGGGAGAGATTCAGACATGCAGAATATAGTAAAAACTATGACATATCTGTGGACAGAAAAACTAAAGCACATTATAACCACGACTCCCAGGATGCATTTCATTGACAAACAGCCAATCACTGAGTTCAAGCTGCAGATTTCATGCCACACACAACTTTAGCCAGTTTAGTTCTGGTTAAATGGTGAATGCTTGCACAGCTTTTCTACCTTATCTACTTATCTAGGACTCAGAGCGCTTTGACACTGCATTTCTTTACACAGCAGGGGCAACCTGGGGTTCACTGTCTACCCAAAGACACTTTGGCTTGTTTCTGGATTTTTCTATGATTGGTGGGCGACTACTCTACCTCTTGCCCAGTTAGTCCCAGCAACCACACCCATCCATTTAGGAGGACAGTATCATAACAATATTTATGGCAATTCCCCTATTGCAGCACAAATAGTTTTTTTTAATCTAATCTAATCTAATCTAATCTAATCTAATCTAATCTAATCTAATCTAATCTAATCTAATCTAATCTAATCTAATCTAATCTAGTTTTCAGTTGTCTGCATGCCATCTCTGATATTTGGCTCCTGGAACTAGGTGGCACCACTGAGTCATTGGTGAGAGATAAAATATTCTCACAGGAATCTGTAACCTGAGGGGATCTGATTGTTGTTATCGTGTACTTCTCTGCTTTAGTGTTTCTGGCCACAGCTGTCTTCAAAGCATGAACAGTGGATGTTAGCTTTAACGAGGGTAGGAGCATTTCTATCGATCAGTCAAGTACACATATCGTGAATTAATTCCTCTGTCAGAACCTGTGTCACCAGACATGATTCTACAACTGGGTTGTTTGCTACATTTCACAGAATCTCTGAAGGTTCTGCATGCGAGAATCCCTCCTCCCAAACCTGCACTAACTGTGTAGTTTGTAACACATTGAGTCCACATGAAGCTGAACTAAATCTGCTTCAGGGTTTTACTCCTGTGCATACATGTGCCTCGAGTTGAGGCCTGCAGGGTCTCTGAGTGACATGCAGGCGGTTGATTGTACAAACTGGAGAAGTGCAAACTGTTCCAGACATTCAACATGAAGACACAATAAAACTGAGTCAATTGCCACACTCTGTCATTAACATTAAAAACTAAAATAAAGCTACTGTAGAAGTGGGTTTGGTTTGACATTAAATGCACTTCTTTTGGAAACAAAATGATCCCAAAACAAACAGAGCAAATGAAGACTATTGTGGAAGAATCTCTAAGCTGGAAGAACAACTGTCTGAACCCTTAAGTTTTTCTTCAATGAACTGGTTTGTTTTTGATGCTGTTGCAGTGTCTAATAAAACAAATCAAGAGTTTAAGCGACGCAAATGTTTCAAACTTCTAAACTAGAAGGAATCTGAAGATAAAGATACCAGATTGGCTACCTTTAGAGGGGCATGCTAGACATCACCACCCCTTTAGTATTTACTGTGGGTGGGAAGGGGAAGTAAGAAAACTGATTAAGGTGAAAACCACCGCCCAACGTCATCTCTGAGGCTTTTGATCAAGGATCAGTCAATAGGAGGACCTTTAGTAATAATTAATAGGGACATGAAATAAGGGACCTTCAGTCAGCAGCAAGACAATGGGTCAGGGACCTTTAGTCAATAATATCAGAGTTTAAAGCTGGATAACAGAGACAAAACAATAAACTATCAAAATACCAAATAAAAAAACAGGTTATATTCCGGAAGCAGCGTTTCGTTCCGAGTAATGTGTTAAGCGTTGGTTTTAGTTCCGACCTACCCCTCCCTCGCCACGGAGACTAGCGGGACACAACAGCTGCCTTTTGATTATATGTACACACACTTTTTAATCAGATTTTCCTTTTCATTTGTTTTTCCTAGAAAAAGACAATACGCATTCTCCTCTCTCGCTGCCCGGGTCAGTTATCAAATCCAGAACCTTATAAAGTGTCCAGACAGAGTCAGACAAAGTAGATGTTGCAACAGTCCAAGAAGTTCTGTGTGACTATCACCCTGACTATTCTTCTATCTAAAACACTGTAAAAAGGTGATATCTCTATGGACAGCTCGTTCTCCTGACCTTCCATCCACCAATCAGTAGCTGGTTCCTGATTCACCCAATCAACTGACTCTTTCACTAACAACAGTCCGTGACTCTACGGTTTCCTCTCGGCTGGGGCACGGGACAGAGGACTGGGGAACGATGTCTCTGAGCTCCCTGCCCTCACTTGCTGCCTCTGGCTCTGCCCTATGCCTGGGCCTGCCCTCTGATCCAGTCACAGCACCAATCCCGCTCCCAGCTACTCCAGGAGGTTCAGGAGGCACAGAGCTGGGAGGCCTTGAGGTGCTGTTTGAGCTTCTTTCTCCTCCTAAAACCTCTCTGTTCTCTGATGTCATGGTGGGCTCCCCTCTTCCTTCCATTACGATACATTCCACACCAACTTCTCGGTTCGGCAGCAAGCTTGCTCGACTAGGCCGTGTGGTGCTTAGATCTTGGGGCTGTTCACTCTGATTTTGTTGAGTAGAGGCCAGGTTGGTTCTGGTTAGGCTGGGAGATGGTCGTTGGAATGAGTGGTGCTGCATATGGGGCCTGGTGAGCTGAGAGGGAGCCTGGGACAGGGGTCGTTGCTGTGTTTGAATCTGGTGGAGGTATTGTTGTGCTTGGGATTGTAGTTGAGACTGAGGAGGCCTGGGCTGGGATAAAGACTGTCCGGATTGTGGTCTGTATTGAGTCTGCACATGGTGCTGCAAACTGGGCCTTGTCTGTGATGGGGTCTGTACTTGGTGCCTGGTCTGAGGTTGTCCATGGCTTCTGGACTGCTGTTGAGGGTATGTTTGAGATGGGATTCTGGGCTGAACATGAGACTGAGGTTGGGTTAGGATCCTGACCTGGGACTGCATCTGTGGTTGCGTTGGCCTGTCGTGTTGTGCGAGATGAGGCTGTGAAGGACATTGCTGTTTGAGCTGGGTTTGCAGCTGTGACGGGTGCCTGGGGTGGGTTTGAGGATGGAGCACTGTAGACGACTGAGTCGAAGGATGTGCATGCCTTGTTTGAGGTGGCTGAATGTGTAGAATCAAAGAAGACTGAGGGGCATGCAGAGCTTGTGGCTGGGTTTGATGCTGTGCTTCGGAGTGGATAGGCTGCAACTGGGCCTTTTGGGTGAAGGCCTGGGGCAGACTGTGGGTTTGGGGAGGGGGGTGTTGAGGCCGTGGCTGGGACAGAAAATGCCTGGTAGGAGATGACTGGGATGTGGGGTATCGAGGCTGAGCTGGGGGCTGACCAGGAGAATGTTGTTGGTGATGTGGTTGAGGGGGAGGATGCTGGGGTTCAGATACAGACTGAAGTGCTGGCTTGGACTGTGGTCTAGAAGGTGTTTGTTGCGTAGGCTGAGGCACAGCCTGGTGCTCAACTTCAAGCCTGGGCTGGTTGGAGGGAGCTAGATGGGCAGGACCCTGAGCCAGTGTGGAGGCAGAGGACTGTTGGTGACGACGGTGATGATGATGGTGGTGATGATGGTGGTGGTGCTTGTGAGGTGGTCTGTCTTTTCTTTTGTAACTTTTTGAGGGGCTAATGCTACTGCTGCTGCTGCTGCTACTCCTTCCTCCTGCACCCTGTCCTCCCTTATCACCTGCATCTTCACCTGCTCCCTGTCCTTTGCTGCCTCCGTCACCTGCCACTACTTCACTTTTCTCTTTGTGCTTCCTTCCTTTATGTGTCTTAGGTCCATGTGAATGACCTTCATCTGAAGCAGTGGGCTGCTTCTGTGACTGTGACTGGGTGTCTCCAGACGGAGTGGGCTGAGGATCTAAGGTTCCATCCCCAGCACCTCCTTCCTTCTCTGTAGTAGCCCACCTTCCTGTCTCCATTGATGTAGTTGTTGGCATGTGAATGCTCTCTTTCTCCTCCACTGTCTCTCTCGTTTTACGTTTCTTGATTGGCAGGGCTGTTTCTTGGACAACAGGTTTTGTGGAAGACTCCTTGGCTGCTCTCCGTTTGGCTTCGGCAGCTAAGAGGGCAGCTGTGGCATAGCTTCCAGCTGCTGCACTACCAGCAGTTGATGCTGCCGATGTGGATGCTGTAGGAGCTGATAATGCTGCTGAAGTTGAGGCTGCTTTTCTGCCCCGTTTCTTGGGGGCTGTCTGTGGTGGTGCTGGAAGTTCTTGTTCAGATTTTCTCTTTCTCCCAGGACGGGATTTCAGAGCAGGAGAAACTGCCTGCAGGAGAACAACCACGTAAGCAAGTAACCATAACACCAACCCCCACCAACCAAATTAAACTGCTCGGTGCAACAAATGTTTCAAGCTGTTCCTCCAAGATTAACACTAAATGCAACTTATAATCATTACCACTGTCTCAATTCTTTAAACACTGAAAAATCTTGTCCTTGAAAATTGTTCAGAAGACATTCTTATTACCTTCCAAGGACACAGAGGATAGCAAAGGCTATGAAAGCTCCTAGAGACACTGCTAGAAGCATAGTTTGTAAGAGGATATAGTGGCTACATTACCTGGGTCTGGCAAAAAAAGGACGTTATGAAGGGCTGCAACCATATTTATGAGGACCTTCAAAAGGGTTTCATTCGTTATAAGGACATGAGATGACCCAATCACAGTTAGGTTGGAGAAATCACCTTTATCTTAATCTGAATGGTCTTTAGACTGCAGCCCTCACTAGAAGCTGTATTCCGTGTTTATCTCAGAGGAACCTCTTTTAACTGTTTTTGCAAACAGCTGAAAGTTTATAAATGCTGTCAGCTCATCTAATTAGCATTGTGGGCTGAACAGTGGAGCACCTGTCATTGTCTGACATGACTGCTACAGTACATGCTGTTTGCATATTGATGACAACTCAGACCTTAAGTGCCAGACTGTACCTTCAAGGCAGCAGAGGTTGTGCCAATGGACGAGTCGGTTTTGCTGAAGGGCATCTTGACCAGCAGTTTGCCCGGAGTTTTTTCAACCACACGCTTCATGGCCACGCCCTCTGTAGCCTGCCTCACCTTTCCACTGCCTACGTACATTATACCCGATTGCAGATGACAGGAAACAAATTAACCTTGGAAGTAGTTCCATGCTGTGATTTCCTTCTAGGGTCCATGTAAACGGTTGCATACCTTTGGGACGCCCACGACCTCGTCCTGATGGTTTCACCACCTTTGGTTTCTTAGGAGGCCGTTTCTCACGCCGTGATGGGCTTCCCCGTCCCGTGACAGTGAAGTCAAAATCATTTGGGTCAGTGGTTGTGTCACCAACCTTCTGAAAGTAGGCAATAAGTTCGACCTTGGAACGAAATGCCTTCCCCTCTGAGCTGAACAGTAAAAGCAAGACAACAGGACATTATCACTAACATTATCTCACAGAAAACCTGAAACAGTATTGGCACTGTGCCTTACTTGATCAAGTAGACATCAAACTTCCCTGCTGAGCGCCCCGACTTCCTCTGTTTGAGCTTTCGAGTCCAACCTTCAGGGAGTGATGGGTCATCATACAGTGGCCCACGGTCACGGATGACGGAGCGCCGCTGTCTAAGAGAACCTGCAGAACCAGCTGCCGGCTCTGACTCCAGTGCTGACTCAGGTTCTGAGGGACCTGCCACTGGTTCTGACACCTGCAGGGAGACAGTGAGATGAAACCAGCACAACAAGATGCTTACTGTACTGTTTAATCAAACTCCGCCATTTCAGACCCCAGTCTTCCCTTCAGCCACACAGAAACCTTGGTCCCAGCTCAAAATTTTTTTTCTAGTTTGCAATCTCTTCAGTTCAGCTACGGTTTCTTGATATATTATAATGTATAATATTTAGTGTTTGGTGGGTCACAAAACTCTGAAGTATCTTGAGAAGTTCACCTGGTTTTGACTTCTCTGACCTGTTAGCTGTTGTTACCTGAGTCTGTGACTCCACCGCTGTCTGTGTCCGGCTGGTTGTTGGAGGTGTGGGCCCTTCTCCACGCTCAGCATGACGGCGCTCCCTGCGGGCCTTTTTGGTCTTACCTTGGGATCTTTCTTTCTCGCTGGCAGGGTGCTGAGGGTGAACAGTTCCTTCCTCACCCTCCCGACCCTCCTCACTGTGTAAACCAGATGACATCATCTATTACCGGGACTTCACTGGTGACATCAGGTGATTATGGCTGAACCTCCCTCCGAGATATAAATATTTCCTGTATGCATGTGTAGGCTTCATTGTTCAGGGAGGCAATAAGATGTCCAATGATGACAAACAAGGAACCAAGTGTGTGGCTATTTTTCAGCCGTCAGCTAGGTATTTCTTCCCCAGTTACTGCTTACATTAGAGAATAGTGTTACAGACTCGTTTTCCCCATCTTTAAATATCTACTGTAAATTTGTCACTCCTGTTTTTTTTTGTAGAATCAAGATCTCATTATTCCAATGAAACATAATCATGAAGCCTCATTGTTTGTGAAGGAGATAAGGATTTAAAAGTTTGGCTACAGGTCGGCAGATTTGAGCCTAAACATCCATGACCACCAAAATGTCTTCCTTGTGAACTTTTGCATTTGCAAAACATATAACAAAGTCAGAAATATGATGTCACCACACTTAATGATTCTACTTCAGTCTACACTTGAGCTAATAGTGTCACGTATGAGGTAAAATTAAACTTTTACTGGAAAACAGCTGGGTCAAATATCTTATTCACACACAATAACACTGTTGTTGAAAGCACAAGAAAGTTTTCATATTAGTCCACTGTGAACTACAACTGCTACCACACGCTTGACTAATGAGCCGCTGTGGTGGGTTTTCTCTGTCAGAGGAGAAATTAAAGTAAAGGCTGGTAGTTAAAAAGCTCCTGACTTTACCTGTAGCGCTCAGTGAAGTTGCAGAAGCAACCTCCTAAGGTTTAATTCTGAAACCAGCAAGATGTCTTATCCATGTGCTGATACACAGTAAGCAGCAGCAACCAATTTAATTCACATATTTGCCACTTTCTACATGTCTGTATTTACAGGTTGACTGTCAACAGAATAAAACCGGAAGGTAAAAGCATGTATTTCAAAATCTCAAACCCAACCTGAAAAACTGAAAAACTCACCAGGGTCAGAATTTAGCAGTGGACTCACTGATGGGACTTTGCACCACTCTGGTAGGTAACACTCACAAATGCACAATAACACCAGTTTATGTCTACCCCTGATCACCGAACGTGTAATAATGGGTTTGTCAAGTGTGATGGACAGACGCCGGGTGCAGTGTGAGAGCTCCCTCTGACCCAGTGACGGCTGGGACTGGTTCCAGCACCACTGTGACCATTTCAAGCAGAGTGGTGTATGGTGATGGATGTGTTACGGTGAGGGAATCTCCAGTTGCGTTTAAATGTGTATCAAATTTTGTAAATGCGTCTGAGTGTGTTGATGATGCTGAAGCTGCAGGTGGAGGTTCAGTCAGAATCATCCACAGGAAGTGAGCTGAAAACGCACGCGCTATGACCCCCCCCCCACACACACACACACACAAACACATTGCTGGAGCTGCCTGGCTCGGCGGCTCAGAGGCACCTGCGTGTTAATTATAGTAATAATCATGAGACGGCACAGTGTCAGGGTTAACCCAGGTTGTGGGCAGCGGTCACAACACTTCGCCACACATGAACACACTCTCTGTGTTTGCTAACCGCTAGCAGCCCGTTAGCTCCCCCTCGTCTGACGGAGGCGGGTAGACACATCGCCGGTGAACGGGGCTGAGATGTTTATGGAGGGCACAGAACCGGCGAGCCGCGGCCTGACTTCCGGGGGAGTTGTGTAAAAGTCAGAGCAGCCCCTCGGCACACGGTCAGCGAAGTAACCTGAAGCTAAGCTTTGCTCTGGCTAAAGTACGGACTTAGCAGTAAGTTGGTGACGTATTCCCGCTAACCCCGCTCCGCCGTGACAGGCCGGGGTAAAAATCAACGCACTTTTACTTCAATAAAAACAGACGATAGGAAAAGCTCGGTGGCGGCAGCAGGGTCGTTGCTTTAACGGTGGATAAAATATAAAAAAAAACACTTACAGTCTCTCCTCTCCGCTCTCCACGGCGGCCATTTTTATTTAAATAAATAATTTTATATTTTAAAAAAAACCCTCCAAACATCTCTGCTCTCTCCTGCTGCACCCCGCCCCCTCCGATTCTAACAGCCGTCATATGCTAAAGCATCGCGAGATCTGCAGGGCGATGAGATCAAAACTGTGTAGGGGCGGTGTAGTCACGCGAGTTGTGATTAGAACGAGACGTTCAGGATCTGTCAATTAAAAAGCTCTAAAAGTCTCAATAATAACAGGTCAGTTTTTAAAAGATTAAAACGCTTAGAATAACGTCATAATATATATACACATATAGTTAAGCAGCTCACAAGAAAGCAGTATTAGGTACCAAAAAAAAGATAAAGTGTTTAAAGTATAACTAAATATATATACACAAATTACAATACACATTGACTTGTGGAGTGCAGACGTGTTTTCTCTCTGCTTCCTCCTTTACTTGTTTGGCAGGGTCTGTGAGCAGCCTGATTTGCTATTTTGGAAAATTTTTCACCATGGAGCCAATCAACTGGTCACTCAGCACATTGGACAAAGTTTTTTCACAAAGAAAAGAATCTCCGGAAGAACTACTCTGCCCCTCTGGGACTTTTGCCTTTGGTAACGTGCGGGATGTTTGGGAGTCCTGGTGCCCCGTGTGTCTGGAACCACTGTCCATTGAGGATGGAGAGGATCTATTCATATTTTGGACTTTGATAACAGGGCTACTCATAATTGGATTAAGTGGTGCCCTGCTTTATCGGAAGATTGGAAAATCTGAGGTTGCCTCATTGGCCCGTCCGCCGACCACAGAGGAAAAAGTGCTTCTGGGGTCTATGGGCACCTGACTAACGGAATTACATCAGAGAACAGCCTGGATCAATGGACTGATCAGTAACATCTCAGCCCATCTGGGAGAAGACAGGTGGGAAACATCCACAGACATACTGCGTACTTTGTGAGAACGGTGACAGCCTTGTCTGTCAGCCTCAAGGAAATGTTGCGTGATTAATGGACCCGAAGGAGGCAATGGAGCCCTGGGTGTCAGGACTCGAGGCAGGCGGCGGACCCACATGCACAGCACCGAGGCAGGATAATGATTAAACACGGGTTTATTGCAATAAGCAGAGTAAGGCGGTCCAGGTCATACACAAAAGATCTCGGACTTAAACACAGACGGGGAGCAAGCGATCTCAGGTCCAGTAGACAGGCAGGGTTCGTACACAGGAGGTCACGGTAAAAGTACAGGCAGGGATCAGGCAAAAACTCACGGTCGGTTAGTTAGTCCAGGGTCAGGCAGGATACATGGTGCAAGGCAAAACAGGAACAAAACACGAGGAAACTTCAAGGCGCTCAGGAAACTCACGAAACTCAGGAGACACAAGAAACTCGGGGACTCAGGAAACTCAGGAAACTCGGAAAACTCAGGAGACACAAGATACTCGGAACTCTCCAGAAACACGGGACACTAATGAAACTCGACAATCTGGCAAAGGACTATGGAACAGGTGGTGGCTAAATACACAGTGATTACATAATTACTGACAGGTGTGGATACTGAGAACCGGTAAGTGGACAGCTGACTGGAACAGGAAGTTAACAAAATAAAACAGGACATGGCGTGACGACAGGAAACAACTAGAAACGAAACCCAAATCATGACACTGGGTCCTGACAGGTCAAATTCTTGATCTAGACAAAGAAGTCATAGATCCAAATGCATTACATTGGATGTATTAATTCTATTCCTCTCCCCTTCCCCCTCCCTTTCCCAGTTTCGATCTAGCTTAACAGCTGTGCTCCTATCTTCTCATCATTGTGACTCCCTTCAGGGACAACTGTAAACATCTTGGTTTGCCTTGGTCATACAACTACAAACATTCACTATACTGATGCAGATACACCCCCTCCCCTTCTCCCCAAGACCAGTCTCACCGTCTGCTCAGCGACATTAAGTGTTGTTCCTGGGATCTGTTGGAGCCACTGTCCCAACTTGGGAGTTGTAGCCCCTAGTGTTCTTATTACCACAGGTATCACCTGTGCCCTAAGTATTTCTCGATCTTTTCATGCTCCTTTCTTCCTGATGTTGCTATCACCTGGGGTTGCTACATCTATCACTACAGCCTTGTTCTCTTGTTTCTCCACTACTGTGTTGAGTTGGTTGACCATTGCCAGTTTGTCAGTCTGTATCTGAAACTCCCATAGGATCTTAGCTCTTTTATTTAGCCCTGGTTCCCGGGCGACGTTCAAGTTGGTGTGACTCGTATGTTCTCACTGCGTAAAGAGGTAGGCAGATAAGGGCCCAGACTGGCTTTTTTGTTGCTAATCCAACCGGGATACGAGCACTGCCACAGTACTATCCAGTCTGCTGTTATATATATATAGAGAGATTAATTGTGGTTAATTGTCTAAGTGAACGCTGGTGCTATTGGCTGCTACTGCTCACTTGAATCACCAGAGTCTGTACATCAACGTGTTTCTCTACTGCCTCAAAATGTTGTTCACTAAAACCTAGTTTTGGTCGGTGCTCTTTTGGGCCACAACTCTTCATCTACCCGTCAATCTACCAGTCAATGGAAGAGGTCTAGCCCAGTTACTGTGAGAAATGGAAAGTGACACCGCTGGCTATTCCTCCTTCAAACATTTTTGAATCCAGGGTAATGCAACCATCTGGACCCACCCCCACTATCATTGCCACAATATATCGCCCACCCTAAACCTAATAAGGAGTTATTAAAAGACTAATAGTATTCCTGACTCACCTCTCCACACTCTCCTCCAATGTTGTACTTCTGGGGGACTTCAACATCCACATTGACAATGCTGCCTTGCTGACTGCAAGGTTGAAGACGTTCCCTTGTCTGACCATATGCTCATAACTTTTAGTGTTAACCTGTCATTATCGAAAACCATCACACTGCGGACCATAGCCTAACATAACATTAACAACATTAATATGGAAATGCTTTAACTGTGTCTCTAATATAGACAACTTTTCCACTCCTGATAAGTAATCTCTCTCTACAATAATAGTTACACAGTCTCCTAAATACCCTGGCTCCACTCAAGACTACCATGGCTCAGCGTGAGCGAGCAGGAGTGCAGGACCCAAACGCACAGCTTGGGAGACAGGACTTAAAGCAAACAGGGTTTATTGGTTTTAAAACCAAGCGGCAGGCAAAAACGGAATCAAGCAGGCAATTGTCAAAACCCGTAGTCAAAAGATCCTGCAGAGGTACAAGCAGGGACAAGGCAAAAACATGGTCAAGGTACAGGCACGAGTCAAAAAAACATGGACTTATTAGAATTTACTGGAAGACTGACAAACCAGGTGCTTGAACAAAGGCAAACAAGAGTGTTGAGTATTGGTGCTCACATGCCGGAGAGTAATTACTGATCGGAAACAGCTGGTGATCACATGACTGAAAAGCAAAGGTGAACTAAGCATGACAAGACAGAACAATAGGAACAGGAACAATCCCGGTTCATGACAAAAACAAAATCTGACAGCTTAACCCGTTCTTCTAGGTACACTTCTACTTTCAGATTGCTTAAAGCTAAAGGGCGTCAACTTGAACGACTTTATAGAAGGACAGGTCTCACTGTAAGTAAAGATCTATATTATAATCATATCTCTTACTATAAAAACTGTATAACACAAGCTCAATCCAAATACTAATTTGCTTTAATTACTTCAAATGCTGGAGATTCAAAAATTCTCTTTTCTCTGCTCAGAAATAATTGTAAACAATTTCATGTTTAAATGTAGAACGGGGGGCAGAGCTTTTAGCTACCAAGCTCCTCTCCTCTTGACCCAGCTACCTCTTTAGGTTTGAGAAGCTGACACACTCTCCACCTTTAAGATTAGGCTTAAAACCTTCCTTTTTGATAAAGCTTATAGTTAGAGATGGTTCAGGTCACTGGCAATGATTGTTAGTCACAGGAACCATCTCCTAGTTAAGCTGCAATAGATATAGACTGCTGGGGGACTTAATTCATACACTGAGCTCCTCTGTTTTCTTCTACCTCTTCTGTCCAATAACCTCCCATCATTGTCCTATGTTTAACTAACCTTGTCTCTTTCTCTCCAGTAGTTGTGCTTCTCTCTCTCTCTCTCTCTCTCTCTCTCTCTCTCTCTCTCTCTCTCTCTCCTCCACTCTGTCCTCACCTATAGGTACATGTATCATTGGACTCAAAGTTTGGTGTCTGTGATGGGCAGCTGCGGATCCAACCATCCTGCCTGCATCCAGTCCCTGGTCCTACCATCCTGCCTGTGCTCTGTTGTTGCTGGTTGTTGCTTGTTGTTGTGCTTTTCTCTCTCTCTATCCTGTTACCCCAACTGGTCAAGGCAGATGGCCGCCCACATCCAGCCTGGTTCTGCTGGAGGTTTCTTCCTCGTTTGAGAGGGAGTTTTTCCTCTCCACTGTTGCTGTCAAATTAAATGCTTGCTGTATGTGGGATTTGTTGGATTTAGTTGTGTGAGGTTTTAAACCTTACTTTGTAAAGTGCCTTGAGATAACTTTGTTGTGATTTGGCGCTATATAAATAAAATTGAATTGAATTGAATCGAATAGGAACATGATAGTTGATGTGACTCATTGGAGTTGACTCATTTGAAGTGACATATTCATCCAGCTGCAGCCAGGTTTCAGTGAGACAGAACAGATCTATGTGATGGTCAGTTATCAAGTCATGTATTAACAAGGATTCAGGTGAGAGAGATGTGATATTTAATAAACCACACTTTATTAACTTACTGTTACTTTGTTCTGTAAGAGGAACTGTTTTGATGTTTATTAAATTCTGGTAAGTCACTCTTGTTTGATTTGTGTGTGACTTGTACAGTTTAGGTGGTCGGGGAGCAGACACAGTCTCTATGCGATAACTAAGACTAAGAGTGGGTGGCGGCTGTAGAGAACGTGCAGAGAGGCGTGTAAGACTGCGACTCTGCGTCCTGGGCTCCACTCTGAGTTGTCACGGAGTGGGGAGACTAAGCAACAGAGAGCAGAGAGGCTCCGCCCAATGTGGGATGGACGCTGTCTCTTCTAATCAGCCCAGGTTTTCCCCCAAAAGTGCTCCAATTAGTCGATTTAGTCCAATTATTACTCCAATTAAAGACCAAAGTCCATTTATTTGGTAATGTATATGATATTTGTTGTATTTTATGTATGTTTTAACTGTATGGTGACCTTGAGTGCCATGAAAGGCATCTAAAAATAAAATGTATTATTATTATTGTTATTAATTGTCGTCAGGTAATAAGATGGCCCTCTCTGTCACATACACAAAATGTGACTCACTATTTTCCTTTATTTACAGGTAGCCCTGTCCAAAAATCTTTCTCTCTTTCATTGCTCATTTTAATCTATTTTGTTTAGGTCCACTTTTACAACCCAAAAATGCAGTTGTGGAAAACTGAAGCGACAATATAACCATACCATATTTCACAGAGGCGGAGTTGGAGGTTTTAATGCAGGCATATGAGCTGATTATTGTAAGAAAAAGCAATACAGCTGCATCAGCGAAGGACCGGGAGTGGGCGAGTAAATGCGTAAGTTCATTTAATTAGTTATGTTACCCTCTACTCTTTTATTGTAATGGAAAATTAAATATAACTTACACATTGTTTGAACTATTAATTTCACAAGATTCGAATAATATTGGATAATAGTAATATTCTTGTTTAATAAGGTGTAATCCTTCTGAAACAGGAAAAACTCCAGGTCAAAATGAAACACAAAACCACCCCTACCCCTCACCCCATCTGAGGAGTTCGCCAGTGGTTGATGGCATTCTTGGGAGCACTTCATTACACACTACCTCCCACAACATGAGTAACTTAGTGAAATGTACATTTACAGCAGTAGTACTAATTTATATTATTTTTTTATTACTTTAAATCAACTACTATGTTTGTCACTAGGACTTTTTAATCTGCTTAACATTATTTTACTATATGCTGCATAGACTTCTACAATGTTGTAGTACTTTGACGTTATTTTACATTGATCTATGGCTTGCATTGTCTTCCAGTTACTAACGGACAGTTTTTGTTATTGGGCCCTTCAGGAACAACACAGTCTGTGACATGTGTAAGTGATTTGTTGCATTTATTTAGTTGCATTAAAATTTTTTGTTGTTTTATTCCACTGTAGGATGAAGAGACCACTTCTGCTGTGACAGAATTTAACAGTGCTGCTAGATCCACAGAGGTCTACCATATACAGTAACACATAACCCATTTTAACATTAGGTAGGAGTAAAAGTGTCATTGTCCTTTCACAAAACATACCTGGGGACTTCCATGCAGATGAGGGTCCATCTACCTTATCACTCAATCTACACAGTGTAAGAATTTGTCTGCAGTTATATTTGCATTGCATAATGTTTAATATATAATTCTATAACAATTTTCCTTTTTATTGCCTTCCTAGTTGCCAGCAAATGAGCTATAGAAGGTCCATCTTCATCAACAAATCAAAAAGAGTGACTTTAAGATGGACCTTATACAGCTCAAAATAGAAAAGTGACTGGCTATTAAAAAGGCTAAACTCGAAAGAAAAATACTGGAGCATCGCCTTGAGGTTAGAACTTTATTTCAACATTGCTGAACACACCCACACTTCAAATTGTAATAATAATGTAAATAATATTCTATTTTATTTTTCAGGACATAAAAGAACAATGCTTTGGTGCAGAAACGTTTTTAAAGTGATTCTGACACATCATGTGTCTTAAGAGTCTTCCATCTCTGTGGTCTACTTGGTTCACTACTGGATCCTCTTGCTCATCTTCAGTGGGACAAGGAGGGTGGCTTGCTCCTCGTATTGTGGCAATGTTGTGAAGGACAACACAAGCCACTATAATGTCACATGCCCTCTCTGGACTGACCCTGAGGCCACTTAGATACTGACACCTCGACTTCAGAATGCCCAAGGTTATCTTCACCTTGGTCCGTGTTCTGCTGTGGGCCTGGTTGAACTGTGTCTGTGTTTGAGGGTAAGGTGACATCAAATAGGGCAGACAAGGGGACCCTCTGTCCCCCAGCAAGTAGCCATTGTAGTGTCCTGTGATTGAAATGTGTAAAACAATAAAACAATACAGTAAAACCAAGAACAAGAACTGTAAATTTCAACATATCCTGTTGAAACGTGTGGCATAGTGATAACTCCCTTAAACCTTGGAATCATGTACTGACCATGGCCATTTTGCGTTAACATCTGCGATGGGATGCATCACATATTACCTAGTTAGTGGAAACAGTAATGTTTTCTTGACACCAAAAGATTCTGGACAGGAAATATTAGTTACCTGCACATTGATACTGTGAAATGACTTCCTATTCAATAGGAATGTGGGTGCCATTGATGCACCCAATCAATTGGAAACCCTGAAATGGAAGTAATAAAGTAATACGAAACATGTATGTGTGCAGTACGTCCGAGGTGTACGCAGTAAAATATGTGTCGTATATTATTTTAGACAAGACAAACCTGCAACTCTGTGGAATTCTTCTTTGATTGACACGCAGAGGTTTGTGGCCAGGGAACTGTACAAAATTGTGCAAGAACCCTTTCAGTGCTAGACATACGGTATGAACGGCTCTACACACCGTTGCCTTTCCCACAGGCTCTGCATCGCCCAAATTACACAAAAAATGTCTTGACGCAAAAGAAAGAAAAACTACGCACAGAATGCTTTCTGTGGTAAGCGCACACCCGCGGTTTGTTATGTTTGAAATGAAAGGTTCCTTAAATTAACGATTCTTCTGAAAAACGATAACGCTCCTTCAAATATTAAAACATTGGGCCTTATGACTCTCTGCACACATTTCAGCAGCCTTTGCTTGTTTCTGCTGGTGGTCACGTAAATTACGTAAAAACTTCACGCTTGCCGTACATCAAAAAGGGAAACGAGAATAGCTTAAAACAGGACTTCCTTTATAAAATAAAGGTCTTCACAGAAGAGGCAGGTTATAAATCTGTGACACACCCATTAAGTAATGGTTCTTGGGAACTTTTCCATAGGTCATTGTTAGATTTCGGCAGAAAACCCGTTTAAGTTTTTTTTACATATAAAACATTGCCTTATCAACAACAGATTGAAGCGGTTTAAATTCAGTGTGTTCATACGTTTAGCTGGAGTAGAGAACGTAGAGCTGCATTTGACCAGAGTTGCTGACTTACAGTATTTACAATGGCGAAGTCACAAAACCCTTACTGTCTAAACACCTGCTTTTATTTTCAAAGTGCACAACCGGAAACGGCTTTTATTGCAGTGGCTTGTAGCGAGCGGAAGCGGCGCAGCTGATCTCCAACTGCTGATTTAATAAAGTTTTAAAAGTCGTGTTTCCGAACGGTTCCGGATTGATTTGGGTCCCGGCGGTACTCCGCTGTCGACTTCAGTTTCAGGGTCAAATATGTCCGCAGGAGACTCGAAAGAACAATTTCTCTACAACCTTCCTCCCCCCCTGCTCTGGGAGTTCTGCCGGATCATGGACGGACTCTCAGACCTGGACTGGACGCGCTTTGGTGAGTCAGAACCAGGGTTGTAACGTGATTTCGTCTATTTCCTGTCCGTTGTGGTTTTCAGGCTCTGCATGTTTCCTGTTGTTGGTTCTTTGTTGTTACTTTTGATTCGGCCCAGGTTGTCCAACCGTCCAAATCATGTGTGACTTTGACTGCTCAGCTGCTAAGCCAATGTCTTAGCCCGGACTTTTATTTGGACCGACAGCCGGAGTGTGTGTGGAGCCAGTAAACAGCAGCACTTCCCACTTCCTCATTAACGGCAGTGTGGCCTGAAGCCAGTCAGCTTCGGTCAGACTCTAGGGGTGAATGTGAGCAGGTCACCTAGGACTGGACCTTGGCAGCCAATCGGTCCGCTTCACACTGGAAATGTATCTCAGTGAACCACGGTTTAGGTGTGACAAAACAAGTGACCAATCACTGGTTGGCAACTCTCTGACTTGCTAGCGTTGAACGTTACCAATCAGTTTGACTGAGGTATTTGGATTAAACGCTTCGCCCTGTCTTGCAGCAGCCGAAGTCCTTGGGGATCAGACTGCCGTCCGACTGGCTGAGCGAAGGGAGAGGCGGACCGACTGGGTGATGAACCAATGGGGAAACAGGAATGGTACTGTTGGCGAGCTGATCAGTCTACTGGAGCGTCTGCAGCTACTTCGTCCCCGCGATGTCATCCTGTGCTGTGAGTAGACTTTGACCTTTAACCTCTGAAGTCAGAGCTGTGATGACTTTTGACCTCTGCAGGGCCTTCTCTCTCTGTGCAGGCATATCCAGTTTGAAGTCTACCTCCTCTACTCCTGGTCCTCACTCTCCTCATGTCTCCCCTCAGTTCGAGCCTGCATCCAAGTCCCCGCCCACACTGACCACCTGTACACTGAGCACAACAGGTAACACACATTGGAGCGGCGATCTCCTCACTATCAATTTTAAATGTGCACTGAGGAGCCGCAGGCTGGGTGATTACACGGAAACTAACAAATCAAAAACAATGCAATGTCCATTCCAGTTAATGCTGTATGCGTGTGATTTATTGTTCCAACAAACAATTCGTGGTGGCTTCCTATTGTGTGGGTTTGTGTGTCTTGTGGCCGCTGTCCATTCACGTTTCCTTTGCCGGTTTCTGTCCTTCCAACTCTGTCTTTCTGTCTCCGTCTCTGGTAAAAACTGTTTGCCATCCCAGGCTCCTCCCGTCTCCTTATCCCGTCCCCCTGTATAGCCGGTGAGGTCCCGGCCGTGTCTAAGCAATAACTAAACCAATTAATGGAAAACAATTTATCTAATGCAGATTATCCAATAAGCAAATCAACAGTAGAAGCTAACCTAAATTATGGCAATGAATCAAACACACTGCATATTCATATACAACAATTAATAAAAAAAATCAAATAGCTCCTACACACATTGACCCTTACTGTTTCTGTTGTCTGTGGGGGAACTACCAACTACATAAGATTCTGAGACACAGCGTCACTAACGTACACAGGTAAAAGTGTCCTTGTTTGATAGATAGAGGAGAAGGAAGACCACTACCCAAACCTGCCCCACCGCCTTCCAGTCTGCAGTCCAAGCCTCCTCAGCTTTTTCAGGTAATACACAAATTGAAAAATAAAATGATAATAACTAAGCAAGTTGTTATTATTGTTGTTCTTGTCATCCTTGTTATCTTTTAGCCCTTCCCGGTGACAGAGTCCAGCAGTAGTGGTGTAGCTGGTGGGGTGATGTTTTGGTCCATTGAAGAGGTACAGTCTGGGACGAAGGGCTTTTCTCCTTCCCTGCAGGTGGGAGAGGGGGGGTTTGGAGTGGTGTACAGAGCAACTCTGAGGAACACTGACTGTGCAGTGAAGAGACTCAAACAGGTCAGCCAATCAAATAATTCACTATCTCAGGCATGTACAGTTCATGCTTTCAGTACCTTGTCGGGTCTTTCCTCATGAATAGCTGCATGTATGTGGCAGCATGCAGCCCATGGCCCCACTGCCCTGCTGAGGTGTTGTAGAAGCCCAGGTTGCTTTGATATCGACCATCAGCTCCTCTGCATTCTTGGGTCTGGTGTCTCCCGTCCTCCACCTGACATTAATTCACAGATGCTGTTTGGGCTTTAGATCAGACCAACCATGTGTTGGTAATTTTGTCAATGTTGGCTGGTGCCAAGTCCTGCTGAAAAATGAAACCAGCATCTCCAGGGCTCCAGAGCTGTTTGTTGCCTGAATTACCATCTGTGGACTTGATGGGAAACAGTGGACCAACACCAGCGACAGTGACAAATCTCTCAAACCATCACTGACTGTAAAACCATCTTACTAGACCTCGGGCAGCTTGGATTCTGTTCATCGTCCTCTTCCCCTGAACACTGGGATCTTGATTTCTAAATGAAATTCAAAATTGGCAGCAGTGACTCAAAAGGTAGAGCTGTTGCCCACCAACCATTGGATCATACAGTAAGTTTGGTTCCTGGCTCCCCTGGGTCAAAGTGTCTCTGGTTCAGGAGAGGTCCTAATCACGTCTGGTCCTGGACACGTCTGTGGTGTGTCTGGAAGCACTGATTCCAGCATCAGGCTGTTGAAACTTCAATTCATATGCTTGGATACAGCATCTGTGAACCGACTGATTGCCTCCTACTGGACCACGCTGAGACCATTTAAAGGCAGGAAGTGGACTGTGGTCAATGTTGTTTTTATGACTTGTGGTGACTGGTAGTGTGATGATGTTGTTCTTGCAGGACTGTCTGCTAGACTGGACTCTGCTGAGGGAGAGTTTTCAGAATGAAGTGGACAAACTGTCAAAGTAAGTGATGTTTATCTCCTACAGCTGGTTGTTTGAAGTCCCACATTGTTTTTAGGGCTGTGAGTGAAAAACTCCATCATCCATCACGTTAAAGACCGATTGAAAAGAATGATGGTGAAACACTTAAGACGTGTGATGCAGGTCTGGCCTCTTTGAGTCTGAGTTGCTTAGTAATTTAAAGCCCCAACAAAGTGATGACCATAAAACTCTAACAATGATTCTGTTGTTCAGGTTCAGACATCCCAACATAGTGGAGCTGCTGGGATTCAGTGAAGGAGAAGGATCTGTGTGTCTGATCTACAGCTACATGCAGAACAGATCAGTCGAGGACCAGCTACACAATGTAACACCCATGCACTATGTGGACAAATGAACATTTGTTAAATCAGCTGTTGTTGTTTTTTGTCACATGGAAGAAACTGACTCACAGACTCACACACAGTTTATCAGTTGGATTGTGTGTGTGTGTGTGTGTGTGTGTGTGTGTGTGTGTGTGTGTGTGTGTGTGTGTGTGTGTGTGTGTGTGTGTGTGTGTGTGTTGTGTGTGTGTGTGTGTGTGTGTGTGTGTGTGTGTGTGTGTGTGTGTGTGTGTGTGTGTGTGTGTGTGTGTGTGTGTGTGTGTGTGTGTGTGTGTGTGTGTGTGTGTGTGTGTGTGTGTGTGTGTGTGTGTGTGTGTGTGTGTGTGTGTGTGTGTGTGTGTGTGTGTGTGTGTGTGTGTGTGTGTGTGTGTTAGGAGCGTGGAGGTCTCTCCTGGTCTCAGAGACTCGCTATAGTTGATGGAGCATCGGCAGCTCTGCAGTTCCTCCATTCACCTCCTGGTGGACACACGCCTCTAATCCATGGAGACGTCAAGAGGTCAACATCACTCATACACTATTGTTTAAAATTTTGGGGTCACCCACGCACCCAGACAGTAATTTCCATGAAAAGTCACACTTTTATTAACACCATGAGTTTTTAACAGAAAAAATAGTCAAGACATTTAAAAGGTTAAAAATAATGATTTGTATTTGAAATGCTGATAATTTTTTCCTTCAAACTTTGCTCTTGTCAAAGAATCGTCCATTTGCAGCAATTACAGCATTGCAGGCCTTTGGCATTCTGGATGTTAATTTGTTGAGTAATCTGGTCATTTCCATTGGCCTTCTGACGCAATGAGCAGACACATTGTATAATCACATGTATTGATTGTAAATTTTGCAGTTACAATTTGCAGCTAGAATAGTCATTTACCACATTAGTGTATAGGGTGTATTGCTGAAAATTTCTATTCTTTGCAAAAAACAGAATCAGAGTTTAATGGCCAGTTTGCACAGGACAATCAAGGAATTGTATGTGGTCTGACTCCCTAAAAAACACAAAATGAAATACAATTTTAAATATAGTTTTGAAAAACGAATAATAAACAATAGAAAAATGTGACATTCAACGTGGTTGAAAGTGATTATTGCACATATATCCTTAAATTGCACTGAGTCACTGCTGTATGTATCCGGTAGAGTGCAGCTCAGAAACAGCCTGGGGGAAGAAGCTGACTCTATGTCTGGTGGTTCTGGTGGCTATGGCTCTGTGGCGACTGCCAGAGGGGAGGAGTTTAAACAGTTTATGTGCAGGGTGTGTGGGGTCAGCAGTGATGCTGACAGCCCGTTTCCTGAGTCTGGCCCGGTACAAGCTCAGTACAGATGATCTTCTCTGTTGACCGGACCACCTGCTGCAGTCTGTGTCTGTCCTGCTTGGTGCAGAGGACAGACTGGACAAAGGCCGTGTAACATGGTCAGCAGCTCCTGGGGCAGGTTGAACTTCCTGAGCTGTCTCAGGAAGTACACTGTCTGGTTGGACTTTTTGTGGACAGTGTCTGTGTGTGGGACCCACTTCAGGTCCTGTGACCTGTGATTGTGGACCCTAGGAACCTGAATGAGTCCATGGTAGATGCTTTATTGTTGTGGATTGTTTGGGGGGGTCGATTCTTTCTGAAGTCCTCTGTCATCTCCTGTTGAGCTCCAGCTGGTTCTGACTGCACCACTAGACCTGCTGCTCCACCTCCCGTCTTTAAGAAGACTCATCACCGTCCTGGAGGAGCCCAACGACGGTCATGTGGTCTGCATACTTCAGGAGTTTCACTAATGGGTTCCCTAAGATGCAGTTATTAGTGTACAGGGAGAAGAGCAGTGGGGAGAGCACACACCCCTGTGGCGCGCTGGTGCTGATGGTGCCGGTGCCAGATGATGCTGCCCAGACTCACCTGTTGCCTTCTGTTGGTCAGAAGGCTCCTGATCCACTGGCACGTGGGATCAGGGACGATGAGCTGGGTCAGTTCATGGTGGAGTATTCCAGGGGTGACGGTGTTAAAGTCTGAGCTGAAGTCCATGAACAGGATCCTGGCGTATGTGCCAGGGAGATCCAGGTGCTGCAGGATGTGGTGCAGTCTCAGGTTTACTGCATCATCAGCCCACCTGTTTTTCCTGTAAGCGAACTGCAGGGGGTCCAGCAGGGGGTCTGTGAGGTCCTTCAGATGCCTCAGCACCAGCCTCTCAAACGTCTTCATGACCATAAACAGGGCGACAGGCCTGTAGTCGTTCAGGCTGGTGATGGGGGACTTCTTAGGGGGGGGCACGAGGGTGGACTGTCTGAAGCAGTTGGACACTGTAGACAGCTGCAGAGACCGGTTGAAGGTCTGGGTGAAGATCGGTGCCAGCTGGTCAGCACAGACTCTGAGGCAGGTTGAGGAAACACCGTCAGGTCCTGGAGCCTTTATGGCTTCCTGCCTGGAAGGAGGCGGCAGACGTTTCCTTCACAAACCTTCAATGCAGGTAGGGGGTCTGGTGACGGGAGGGTGTGAATGTTGGGGGGTTTAGGTGAGCCTGTTGTGTGGCTGGGAGGTGTGAAGTGGTTCTTTTCAAACCAGCAGTAGAAGCTGTTAAGGTCGTCTGCCAGGTCCTTGTTGTTAAACTGGTGTGATACATAAATGTAGCATGCTAGCTGACAGGCTATTAGCAATGTAAAAGAGTGCTTTCATGTCAAAAATAAGTCACCATAAACTTTTGAACGACATTGTACATCAGAACAAGTTGATGACCTATCCACTTATGTGGTCCCCACATTAGCGTTACTGGCTTTAGAATGTTTGTACTGTGTGGACTCTTTGTATTGTGTGTTATTTTGGTAAAATCTGTTTAATCTTAACTTGTGTTGTGATACAAACAGAATCAGTTATTCTGTATGTCTATAGCTCCAACATCCTACTGGACCAGCACTTGGTGCCCAAACTGGCTGACTTTGGTCTGGCTCAGCTTGTTTGTCGCAGTTCACCTGGGACTCAGACGGTATCGGTTGGGAAAACGGCCACAGTCAGAGGAACACTGGCATACCTACCTGACGAGTACGTGAGAAATGGAGAGCTGAGCACGGCCCTGGATGTCTACAGCTTTGGAGTGGTGAGAGCTAGGATGATGATAAGTAGAATGTGTAGGGTTAAAAGGTTACATCATTGTCACAGGAAGCTGCAGTGTGTTAAATAGGAAAGAAGCTGGAATGTGTTGTTCATGTCCTGTGGACTTTTACTGAATTAGGCTGTAATTTTATTTTTATTGATATATTGTAAACCCAGTTTGGGTAACATCAGCCCAAAGAGATCAACTGACTCTAATACTAAATTCTGACTTGAGACTCATGTTATTGTGTGTCAGGTGTTGTTGGAAGTCCTGACTGGCCGTCGAGCTCTGGAGAAAGACAGCAAGTCAGAAGAAAGATTCCTGGTGAGAACACACTAAGGCTGTGATCACGAAGTCAGGTTGTACATTTACATTTCTGCTTCTGGTTGTGTAGAAGGACCTGGTAGAAGATTTTGAGGATACTCCAACTGATTCATCAGCTGCAGCCTGGAGAAAACAGCTAGACCACCGACTGATAACAGGTCAGAAGCAGCACACTCTGAGCCACATTGAGCTGGGGCCTTTGTGCGTGCTTAACCAGATTTGTACTTGTATACTTAGTGGGGCTATATCATGCTTATACTTATAATTTGGGGCGTTAAAATTACGCACAAATCGTGACTAAATTTACAAGTAAAATAACGTCACCTGAAATTGCCTCCACGCTCTGATTGGCTAAGGAACAAGTAAGTTGTTGCAGTCCTTGGATGTGGCACAGCAGATCCTGAAAGCTCCACAAGCAGCAACAAGCTAGTCCACTGACCGATGACTTTAATTATATTTAATGATCAGACAGACATGACGGCTCATAATTAATGTGTACGAAGTGTGATGTTACACTCATTATTGAAGTGGTGTTTATATCAGACGTTAATGTAGCATGTTAGCCAACAGGCTATTAGCAACCCCGTGCTATGTTATAATGCAGCTGGAGTTAAGGTGGGTATGTTCTAGTAACGCTACCATTGTGATTCTGTGTGATCGTTTGTCAGACCACAATAAAGACGTTTACTTTAACAATGACAATAACAGTTTTAAACCAGATGTTGTCAGGGCTCTGTGTCTGACTGGATTGTGTGTTGTCATTATGCATTCAGGACACGCCAAATATGTCACTTTTATGATAATTAAACTTCAAGGTGTTTAATAGGTACGTTTCACCGGATAAGCTTTGTAAAAGACGTTGTCAGGGCTCTGTGGCGCAATGGATAGCGTGTTTGAATTCCTTCAACTGAAGTAATCTAGAAGTCCAAGGTTGTGGGTTCAAGTCACATTAATGTGTAACTTATGCTTTATCTTGAAATCTAAGGACATTTCATTATTTCACATGGTTGTGTTGTGCAGTCTGTAGCTTGTTGGCTTTGCTTTTTGATTCATTAGAACAAATGCACTTTATTATTGTCACTTTTATAATTATTTAACTTTGTGGCGTTTAGTAAGGATGTTTCACCCATTAACCTTTAAACAGCCTGATATGTAATGCAGTTGTTAGACAGGCTTGGATTTCAGTGCAGAATCATGGTGCTTCTCGCTGAACAACACCCATCTACAAAGAGACAAACGCCCAGTGTTGCCCCCCCAGGTAGTAGTTTACTGTATAAGTTGTTCCACCCCTGCTACCTCCAGCTTCCTCCTCAGCAGTGATGGCTGGATGATGTTGAAAGCACTAGAGAAATAAAAAACATGACTTTCTCAGTGCTCCCAGGGGACTACAGGTGACACAGGGCCCGATGCTGCAGGTAGATAATGGCGAATTGCAGCGGGTCCAGTGCTGAGCTCACCTGGGTGCGGAGGTGACTGAGGACAATCTCTCCATGGCCTTCATCAGATGAGAGGTGGAGGCGATGGGTCTGAAGTGGTTCGGCTCCTTAGGACTGGGTACTTTTAGGCCCAGAACCAGACAGGAAGTCCTCCAGAGTGGTACTCTGTGTGAGTGGTACCAGACTGGGACTCTTCAGGCAGAGGCTCAGGTATGGAGAGGACCACCTCAGTGAGCTGGTCTGCACACTTCCTGAAGGACCCTCGAGATGATGTGATCAGGGCTTTTAGGCAAGTGCCTTGGTAGCTCAGCTAGTAGAGCGTTCCTCGCAAGGCAAAAAGGTCTGCAGTTCGATCCCCCAATTTCCCCGTAAGGGACTTTCCTTCCTGGCTTTTCTTCTCCTTAACTTAACTTAACTTTGTTCTCCCTCCTGACCTGGGGCAGAGGTGGGTGGTTTTGGGAGGGTCAGACTGCGGGGCAGAGTGGACTGCATGGTGCTGAGGTGTTACAGCTTCAGCTGGGAGGAGACGCCTGGAGGGGCCGTGTGGTTGATGACTGGGGGCTTGGCAGAATAAAATCTATTGAAAAACTGATTTAGTTCATTCACCCAGGCTTGGTCACCCGTGACCTGGCGACCATTTGCAGCCTCATCGTGGCAGATGTTACAGTCCTTTCCACACATCACAGATGTTGTTCTGCTACAACCAATGCCCCAGCTTTTTCCTGTGGCTGTCTTTGCACCTCATAATTTTATATTTTTTAATTTATAATTTTTTTTTAATTTAAGCCCCTCTGTACTCAGTCAGTTCCTCCTTGTCCCATGAGAGAAAGGCCCTCATCTTCACATTTAGAATGGCTTTCAGCTCAGGGATCACCTGTGCTGCCTATGTGTCTTCAGGGGCAGCTGCTGATCCCAGGGGTTTTCTGGAGGTGGTGGCTGTAGCACGCAGGTGTTTGGACAAGAACAGGAAAAAGAGACCAGCCATGACTGAGGTCAGAGACTGGATTTAATGTGGAATTTAACTTCGACTAACTATCTATCTAACCCTTAGACAAGTTTAGATATTTACATCCAGGTTTGAAGTCAAAACTCTTTCCACTTCAGTTGTTAACAATCGGATGAAAAGCAAAATTATGTGCAGTTCAACTATTTAAAGAAACCTGAAATTAACAACTTTATTTCGGTGTTTAACAAACTGACAAACAAACTTTAACCAACTGTGTTTTCCCTAAGGTGTTTGAGATACTTCAACACATCCACAACATGGTGAGGAAGACCAACTCTTCCCATCTCCCACCCCACTCTCACCCCCGTCCCGCTAGCTTTCTAGACTCCAGTGTAGTAGGCCTGTCAAATCAGCTGTCCAAACTGAGACCTTTAGAGGCTGCCTGTGAGTCCTCCCAGTCTTTGTTTCTCTCTTCGTTTTCCTGCTCCCTCACTCCTCCTGACCCGCTCCACTCCTCCTCCTCCCTTCCCACAACGTCAGCTTTGTCAATATCTTCCCTTGGCGGTCCGTGTGAAACTGATGAGAGTCAAGGTTTCTCCCAGTACAACCTTTCCTGCAAGTTCAAATCCAACAGGTCCATCTACAGGTCTCATCCTTCATCTATCAGAGATCAGTTTCACTGTCTAGCTGGGCCCACACAGTCCCAGTTCATTCACCTTTCACTCCCCACCGAGAACCAATACAGCTACGACAGGCCAGGGGAAGAGGTAGTGCTAGGGGACTCCACAGAGCCAGGCACCAGGCGGAGGACCACAGGAGGGGCCCCAGATCGCCTCCCTCCTGAAAGCTACGTGCAGCCTGTGTCCGCAGGGCCCTTGGGTACGTCTATAGAGTTTATTAAACCTTAAATTTAGAACCAGGCCATGTAAATGTAACTTTTGAATTAAATTGAGCTCAATCAGAACTTAAAGTCACTGAGGGCCTTCAATTCTGTTGAACAATTCAATAACAGGATGCAGAGACTTTGAAACTGGACATGATTAGTACGTGAAGTGTGGCTCATTCTAGCACAGATAGAAGCTGGTTAAGAAGTAAAGTAAATTAAGATCTAAGAACGTCTTGGTTGAGCATCAACTGTTTAATTTCACCTCTGCAGAATTTCATTTCTTTTGAAATTTAAAAACTGCTAAATATGAATCTACATCTGTTTTGTGTATCCTTTGTTTAGCCCACATGAATCTCTTTGGGAATCAAAGCAATGACAAGGAAGGATGGATCCAAGGTCCAAAGCAGCTGTCTGATGACCTGTGTATGTAAAACGCCAACTGTTGTCAGCATGTCCTATTTCATCTGTAGTGCTGTTATCATCATCGAATTTTGTTAACAACAAAAAGTTTTTAGTTTGTCTGTTTTATACTGGCTCATGTTTATTTTCTTCTCATAGGTTTATGCTCCGTTGTCTCATTTCATGTTGATTTCAACTGCAGAATTTTTATCATCTGAATGTTTGTCTTAACCCCTTATCAGTTTTTTGTTTATTATTAGTGGGAGAGCTGAACAGCTCTCACACTATTGATATCTTCGCTCTTTATTTTTCTTATTAGTGGGAGAGCTGAACAGCTCTCACACTATTGAGATCTTCGCTCTTTATTTTTCTTATTAGTGGGAGAGCTGAATGCTGCAAAGCATTCACTGTATTGTTTTTCTAAGCTTTATTATTAGTGGGAGAGCTGAACAGCTCTCACACTATTGTTATCTTCGGTCTTTATTATTCTACTTATTCCGCCCTTTTTTTTGATTGCTTTTTATTTTTTAACGCTTCATCGTAGAATCGTCGTTCAACTTTCTAAACGTGAGTCATCTTTAGGAGATGTGGGCTATTACTTTTTATGTTTTTAGCTTTTCAACTTTTAACGTTATTCAACTTTTTTCATCGTTTTTTTATAATGGTCGTCTATGGGAATCATCGTTCAACTTTTTGTCAACTTCCCTCTTCATCAGCGTCTATCATTGTCATACTTAGGCGTAGAAACGTCATTTCAACTTCAAAAGCGTCTATTATCGTTCAACTTTCTCCTTGTAAATCAGCGTTGTCGTACCTTCTATACTTTTCGACTCGTGAACGTTTAAATATGGTGTGGTTTTTGTTAAATTTTCAGCTTTTCCATTAGTGTGTTTTGGGTCAGTTAGAGTGCGTGATGTCACAGCTACAGTGAGAATGTGCGCTTTTTAAAGACAGAACTTCTGTCTTTAACTCGTCGCTACAGCCACAATTTCTACTCTATGAACGTAATTATTTCACTAAATCGTAGTCATACTTGTCTTCTTTCTAATGATGTGTCTGGCTTTACCCTCAGACTTATACTTTGTGCTTTGAGGTCGATAGCGACTAGAGAGATCCTGAAATTCTCCCATAGACCCTAATGATGATTTTTAGCAAACGTCTGGGCAGAAAAACAGAGGAGACATATTTTGAAATTGCCACTGTGGCTACAAGCTTTTGTCCTCAAACATAAAATTCACACCATTTGCTCATTGAAGCCTTGGGACTCGTAAAATGAAATAATTTTTGTGATAACTATTATGGTTTAGCTGGAACAATCCTGTTTATACAGGGTGAAACTCTGCTTTTACAGAGCAGAGTGAGCCTGATTTTCCCGCCTTTCGTCTCCATGGCGACGGCGCAGCTGCAGATTTCACTGACAGGTCAAACTCCTGATGCTCAGTGTAGACAGCAGTTCCATGCGTATTACTGATTACTCAACTACACTATTGGATTGTTTAGTAATTAAGCACACACTTCCTCTTAATCCTTTCAAAATAAAAGCACCAAGCCAAATAATTAGCTTTAATACCAACATTTCTGCTTTTAGATGGGTAATTATGACTATTTAAAGATAGAATAACAGTTTAGTAATTACCCACACATGCTTCCTCTACATCCTTTCAAAATAAAAGCACCAATGCAATTTATTAGCTTTAATGGCACCGTTTTTGCCTTTGAATGGTTAATTATGATTATTTAAAGACTAATTGACAGTTATGCTACTACCCCCACACGTTTCCTCTAAATCCTTTCAAAATAAAAGCACCAATTACAATTTATTACCTTTAATGGCAAGATTGATTAGAACATTTCTGGTTCTGAATACTTACCAATCGTTAATGAGACACTTTAGAGTTCAGCAAATAACCACTCACACTTATTAGGGTGATTTTATTCTGAAAGGGCTTAACCTAATTTTTTTCCTTTAATAGGGCAATTCTTGCTATTAAATGACATTATGACTGTCTAATGACTATTTTATAGTTTAGTAATTACTCACACACAACCTCTAAATCCTTTCAAAATAAAAGCACCAATCCAGATTTTTAGCTTTAATAGCACTATTTGTGCTTTTGAATGGGTAATCATGACTGGTTAGTGTGACTGTTTTACAGTTTAGCTATTAAGCACACACAGCCCCTCTACATCCTTTCAAAATAAAAGCCCAAATCCTGATTTTTAGCTAAAGATAGCAATATTTCTGCTTTCAACAGGTTTATCATGACTATTTATTTAGACTAAAATACTGCACAAACAGTTTTTCCAAATCCTATCAAAATAAAAGCCCCATTCCAGATCTTTAGCTAAAAAGGGCAATATTTCTGCGTTCAGCTGGTGTATTGTTACTAGATGATAAGACAATCTTAATGTTATGAAATTGCCTGCACAGGTGTTCTCAATATCCTTTCAAAATAAAAGTACCAATCCAAATTTTTAGTTTTAATAGCATAAACTCTGTTTTTGAATGGTTAATTGTGACAAGTAATAAGACTTTTTTAAAGTTTAGCTATAAACACAAACATCTCTAAATCATTTTAAAATAAAAGCATTAAACCATTTTTTTTGCTTTAATAGAATAAATTCTGCTTTTGAATGGTCAATTGTAAATCAGCAATAAGTCTATACCAGTTATTACTGGTTTATTATTACTAGTTAATGAAACAATTTAACAATAACTCACACAAGCTTCCTGTAAGTCATCTCAAAATAAGAATACTAAACTTTTAGTGCAACTTACCAAGCTCTAAACCTTTTTAATTTATGATTTTGACTGCTTTTTTGTTATTTAGGACAACTTAATGAGCGCTTTTTCCAGTTTACCAATTTAGGACACACACTTCCTCAAATTACTTTCAAAATAAAAGCACCAATCTAATTCTTTAGCCTAAATATCGCTTTTGTGAATTTGACTAGTTAATTATAACCAGTTAATGAAACTATTCTACTGTTCAGCAATTATATGCACACACTTCCTTCAAAGCTTCAACTTTTACCAATTTAAATCCAAATACTTGTTCTGAAGCAAATTTAAGCCGTATTAAATATTTCCAAAACGTTTAGCTACTCATTCAGCTCTTGAAATCAAAACTATTTAATTACAATATTTAGCCATTTTGATACATTTGGCTATATTTCAACAAATTAATTAATTGATTTTCAGCAGTTTGTTAATTTCAGCAAATCTTTTTCGTGTTTTCTCCATATGAAATTCAACTACTTCAGGTTCTTCTGCAAATATTCAGCACTGTTTAATCAATTCCTATTTCTCCTTAGATACACTCAACTATGCTTTACATGATTGAGCTGTTTCATCTGTTTTAAATGTTTCAGTTACTTTCAGCAACTCTTCAGGAATATTTTCAGCTTGGAAGCATTCACTGTGCATTTTCTTATGGAAATGCTTTTTCTAGTTATTATTATTTCGCCCCGTTTTTGGTCGCTTTCATCGTCTCAACGCTTCGTCGTAGAATCGCCGTTCAACTTTCTAAACGTGTGTCGTCTTTAGGAGATGGGGGCTATTACTTTTCACGTTTTCAGCTTTTCAACTTTTAACGTTATTCAACGTTTTTCGTCGTTTTTTTATAATGGTCGTCTATGGGAATCATCGTTCAACTTTTTGTCAACTTGCCTCTTTTCATCAGCGTCTTTCATCGTCATACTTTGGCGTAGAAACGTCATTTCAAGGTCAAAAGCGTCTATCATCTTTCAACGTTCTCCGTGTAAATCAGCGTCCTCGTATCTTTTATAGTTTTCGACTTGTGAGCGTTTGAATATTGTGTGGTATTTGTTAAATTTTCAGCTTTTCCATTAGTGTGTATTGGCTCTGCTAGAGTGCGTGATGTCACAGCTACAGTGAGAAGGTGCGCTTTTTTAAGACAGAACTTCTGTCTCTAACTTGTCACTACAGCCACAATTTCTACTCTATCAACGTAATTATTTCACTAAATCGTAGTCATAATTATCTGCTTTCTAATGATGTGTCTGGATATACCCTCCAGACCTATATTTTAGTCGCTATCAACCTCAAAGTGCAGAGAGATCCCGAAATTCTCCCATAGACCCTAATGATAATTTTTAGCAAACGTCTGGGCAGAAAAACAGAGGAGACATATTTTGAAATTGCCACTGTGGCTACAAGCTTTTGTCCTCAAACATAAAATTCACACCATTTGCTCATTGAAGCCTTGGGACTCGTAAAATGAAATAATTTTTGTGATAACTATTATGGTTTAGCTGGAACAATCCTGTTTATACAGGGTGAAACTCTGCTTTTTACAGAGCAGAGTGAGCCTGATTTTCCCGCCTTTTGTCTCCATGGCGACGGCGCAGCTGCAGATTTGACTGACAGGTCAAACTCCTGATGCTCAGTGTAGACAGCAGTTCCATGCTTATTTTTAATTACTCAACTACACTATTGGATTGTGTAGTAATTAAGCACACACTTCCTCTAAATCCTTTTTAAAATAAAAGCACCAAGCCAAATAATTAGCTTTAATAGCAATATTTCTGCTTTTAGATGGGTAATTATGACTATTTAAAGATAGATTAACAGTTTAGTAATTACCCACACATGCTTCCTCTTCATCCTTTCAAAATAAAAGCACCAATGCCAATTATTAGCTTTAGCTGCACTGTTTTTGCCTTTGAATGGTTAATTATGATTATTTAAAGACTAATTAACAGGTACGCTATTACCCCCACACATTTCCTCTAAATCCTTTCAAAATAAAAGCAACAATTACAATTTATTACCTTTTTAAGGTAATACTTACCAATTTTTAATGAGATATTTTAGAGTTCAGCAAATAACCACTCTCACTTATTAGGGTGCTTTTATTCTGAAAGGGCTTAATCTAAATTTTTTGCTTTAATAGGGCTATTCTTGCTAGTGAATGATAAATTATGACTATCTAATGACTATTTTATAGTTTAGTAATCACTCACACACAACCTCTAAATCCTTTCAAAATAAAAGCACCAATGTAATTTATTACCCTAAATGGCAAGATTTTTGTTTCTGACTGGTAAATTTTTAATAGTTATTAAACTATTCCACAGGTAATTATTTACAAATACTTTCTTCAAATCAAAAAGCTAGTTAGCTAATTTATGATCAACTTTTTAATGTTTGACATCTTTTTACCTTGGTCAACTTTTGAATCATTGTCATATTTTTAATCTTGTCTTAGTGTGACCATGGTCATCTTTTTAATCATCATCTTTTTGATCGCCATCTTTTGTCATCGTTTTAATCTTTGTCAACGTTTTCTTGTTTTCATCGTTTTGCCGTAGTCAACTTTTTGACGTCAGCAGCTTAATCAGCGTTTGACATCGTTGCGGCAGAAGATCAGCTCTCCCACGTAATTTCTCGAGAAATTACTTTTTCTAGTTTATATTTTATTTTTTCTCCATTTTCATCTAATCATTTCACAATCTGTCATTTAAACTCATCTGATATTTGCTCTATTTCTCATGTCATGCCTTTTATTCTAATTTCATCCTGTATCTTTTTATCCCTAATTTTATATTTTGTCTCTTCTCCTTTTTAATCTCAGCTCACATGGTCATCTTGTGTATTTATGCAGATGGGGGCAAGAGTTCCGAAGAGTCCAGAGGACCAGAGGAGAGTGATGAACTAGATTATCTTCCTGCTTAGGGCAAACTCCTTGTTTTAACAACTGTGTAAAACTGGACAGGAGTCTGGTAATGAACGCTTTCAAATACCTCTCACTGCAGACAGTTAGGCTTCACACTGTGTCATAGGTTTCAGATATTTTAATTCCTTAACTATTAGATAAACTAATTAAAGAGTTAACCTAACATATTATTAGTATTTCAGTATTTATATTTGTAGAGGATTCAAATTAACATTATAATATTAAGGCAGAAACATTGTTATTCCTCAAAATAGGGACACTAGGTTTGTTTTAAAGCTGAAATTATGCTTTTATTATTCTAGTCAAATGCCAGATTTAATGAGTTAATAGTTATGATGAATAACAATAACATTTTTTCCTTGATAGAACCAAATCAGTCTCTAATGTTGTAAACTCTTGTTGCAGTTCAGTGACCTCTGTCTAAGCCTGAAGAACAATGCACACAAAACCAGATTCCTTTTAACGTTTTATGAATCTAATACTACTGGATATATGAATAAAATAATGTGAAAATATTAAAATAAAACAAGAAAAGAGCAAACCGTAAGCATGAAATGATTAGTAATGCATGAGTAGATGCATTGGACCAGACTGGGGGGCACGGTCAGCAACACACGGACACTATGCTCTCTTCATCAGCCTCATATAGCAGCGCAACCAGCTTCTGCCCTATGTGTAATACAGAAATATACACAGATATATAATTTGCAATAAACATATGATATACAAGTATCCCCTTAAATTCTACTGTCCCTCCTGAGGGACACCTGAGGGCATCATGCGAGTTATGACCGTGTTCGCGCTCAATCACGCCGTGTCTGGTCTCTTTACGTTCGTTACGATCCAGAGAATGTAATCCAATAAAGTGTTTCGGTCCAAAACACACGGTACATCCACACTGGTCCAAAAACTACAAGTTTTCTGCTCCAACTCTTGAGCGAAAATTTTTTTTTCCAACTTCTGTGAGCCATAACTCGCGAAAGTAATGAGAACTTTTCAAGATGGAGGCTCCCGGGCTTCGGCTTCGAACGAGACCAGCTAAGCCGTAAACCTCCGTTCATTGGCCCCACCATAGCAACCCCTAGCACACGTGAGCCAACCCTACCCTCCCCCCTCCCTCCACTCAAAGGCCTCTAGAGTTAACCTCGTAAATGCTGGAACAAAACGGACGCTGCAGCCGTGTAGTAGAGAAAGCACTGATTCGGCTGATATACGATGAGTGGGGGAGGGGCGCTCAGCCTGCCGTAACCAGCCGGGTCAAAGGCCCAAAAAGTGAAGCCTGCTCTTTCCTAACTAGGATTTTTTGACCCAGATTGTCACATATATTATATTAGGTTATAGTGAACGCAAATATAGCATTATAGGGTATTTTTACAGCCTGTAAGCTTTCATTTGAGCCCTCCCTGGTGTCTCTGGGTTGATCCAGGCCAGAGATGTGACCTATTAGGGTTACCTGGGCCAGGCGGAATTTGGTGTGTGGGGGGGAATAATTAATTAATCATAAAAGTAATTTAGAAAATGTCCCATTTACTGGTTTTTAACACTATTTGATTTATTTCTTCATATATAAATGCAAAAGGCTTCATTCTTTTAGATCCCTTTTCTCTTTTTGTCCTTAGACCAGTCACCAGGGAGATATTTGCTTATATCTATAAAGGGAAAAATCCAGGCGAGGGCTTATCAAAAAATTATTAAATTATTTCAGTTTTGTGTTTCTTTTGTTTTTCTCCTGTATAACTTTAACTATAACTGTAACTGTGTAACTGTAACTGTAAGCTTTCATTGGGGCCCTCCCTGGTGTCTGTAGGTTGATCCAGGCCAGAGTTGTGACCTATTAGGGGTACCTGGGCCAGGCCGGTTTTGGGGGAGGGGGGGGGGATTAATTAATCATAAAAGTAATTAAAAAATGTCCCATATACAGGTTTTTAACACTATTTAATTTATTTCTTTTATATATTAATGCACAAGGCTTCATTCTTTTAGATCTCTTTTGGGTTTTTTGTCATGAGACCATTCACCAGGGAGATATTTGCTTATATCTATAAGGGAAAAATCTAGACGAGGGCTAATCAAAAAATTATTTCTGGTTTGTGTTTCTTTTGTTTTTCCTCCTATATAACTGTAACAAATTATGTTTCTTTCTACAACCATTTTAATTGGAATATGCCCACTCGAATCATAA
This sequence comes from Betta splendens, assembly GCF_900634795.4. Lineage (NCBI taxonomy): Eukaryota > Metazoa > Chordata > Actinopteri > Anabantiformes > Osphronemidae > Betta > Betta splendens. The sequence continues at coordinate 149,776 of NC_040887.2, read as the reverse complement.
TTAATTAATAGGGTTTAAATTGGGCTCGAAAGCTAAGGGGATAACACTTTGGGGCTTTATATATTACCAAAAAAAATCCATGCTCCTGTTTACAACCTTCACAAAATAATTAACAAAATTAGAATAAAACAATACAGATATGCATACATCTACACTTACCGTTATAACCTACCTATAACAAATCAGAAAAACGGGGGGGGGAGGGCAGTGTCAGACTGCGGTCAAATGAGCAGTCATTCGTTCATCCGTCATTCAGCCAGCCGTGCTTCAAAAGCGTCTTGCGACGGTATTACGGGCTTTACAGCAGAGCACAAAACACGCTTGTTGCGACTTCCTCTTTCATAGCGAGACGTCTGGTCTGTTCAAAGTATGGAAAACTACGAAACAAAATATTGGTTTAATAGAAAAACTGTCGCCTAATAAAGATCTGTGTACTTTTACTGTGTATTTTAATATTTATTAGCTTAAACTGGCATCTAATGCTAAAAAGCAGTATTAGTTTGGCTTTCATTACAATGATTTTGGTCCATAATGGCAGACTCACACCAGTCTGCCCTTGTACTAAAGGTAGTACACTAGTACTAGTACACAAAGAAATGTGCAATTATGTATGTACAATTTAGCATTTATTAGTATTTAAAACTAACATGTCATACTGTAAAATCTTGATGATTAATAACTTGGCTTTGGTGCATAGTTCAAGGCCCAGACCTCTTTCTCCCTGTTCTACCCAGATTACATGTCCCCTCTTCATATAAAGAACTGTGAGAAAGGCTAGGCATACACACATTAAACCCTTGTATTAACATCTGTTAGGACTCCAAAGTGAAAGCGTGAGTTTAAAATTAAAAACTAAATGTTTAATGTTTCATATAAAGTCATGGAACACAGTCCAAAACTGAATATTTTTGTGTGAAACATACATTAAAGTGGTGGAGGAGTTTGTGTGCCTGAATGACCCCCGAGCTATGTTGTCGGGGGCTAAATGCACCTGGTAGGGTCTCCCAAGGCAAAAAGGTCCTGGGCCACGGGCCAGATTAAGAGCGGTTCACAACCCCTATGAATAGTATGGCGCAGCTGTGGCCCCAACCTGGAGCCAAACCCAGTGTTTGGCAGCAGTCGAAGGAGAGAGCCTCGGTGACCCAATCTCGGGACAACCAATCTGGCTATCTGGGGGGGGGGGGGTTGAGCTTGTGCAGGAGGTTGGGCGTTACTGGCTAGAAATAGTTGGGCTCACCTTCACACACAGCCTGGGCTCTGGAACCCAACTGCTTGAGAGGGGCTGGACTCCCTTCTACTCTGGAGTTGCCCAAAGTTAGAGGCGACGGACTGATGTGGACTTGCTAATTGCTCAGCTGCAATTTTCCCTGGTAGACAAGAGGGTCGCTTCCCTGTGCCTTTGGGTTGGGGATAGGTCACTCACTGTTGTTTGTGCCTATGGGCCGATTGGGAGTGTGGGCTACCCGGCCTCTTTGGGGTTTCCGGAGGGAATATTGGAAAGCGCTCCAACTGGGGATCCCAGTGTTCTGCTGAGGGATTTCAACGCTCATGTGGGCAATGACAGTGACACCTGCCGGGCAACCTGCCGGGCAACCTGGCTGCTGATGGGAATTTCCCCGCTGTGGGACTAATAAAGGCATTCTTAACCTGGAGAGGCATGAAAGGGAGAAATGGCCTCCCTGATCTAACCCAGTGGTGTTATGTTATTGGACTTTTGTGCGAGGCACAGACTGGCCATAACTAACACCATGTTCGAACATAAGGGTGTCCATCAGTGCACCAGGACACCCTAGGCCGGAGGTTGATGATAAACTTTGTAGTTCTGTCACCTGATCTTCAGCCATATGTTTCGGACACTCGAGGGGCTGAGCTGTAAACTGATCACCACCTGGTGGTGAGTAGGATCCACTGGCAGGGAAGAAGGCTGGAAATACTTGGCAGGCCCAAATGTATTGTGAGGGTCTGTTAAGAACGTCTGGCTGAATCCTCTGTCAGAAGGATCTTTAACTCAAACTCGGGGGGAGATTTTACAAGATTCCGAGGGAGGCTGGAGACATAGTCTGAGTGGACCATGTTCTCCATCTCCATTGTCAACATGGCCGTTCGGCGCTGTGGAGGCAAGGTCTCCAGTGCCTGTGCTTTTGCGGAGGCAAAAACTTGGGCCTGGGAGGAGTTTGGGGAGGCCATGGAGGAGGACTATCATTTGGACTCAAAGAGATTCTAGCAAACCGTTTGACATGTCAGGAGGGGAAAGCAGTTCTCCACCAACTCTGTTTTCAGTGGAGGTGGGGAGATTATCAGACAGGTAAAGTATTTTGAGGATCTCCTTAATCCGTCTGACACACTTTCTGCTGAGGAAGCAGAGGCAGGGGTCTCAGAGGTGGACTTGCCCATCACTCAGGCTGAGGTCATCGACGTAGTGTGTCACTGGTTAAATACTCAAGGGCAGTGGTCACTTTCGGGGAGGAGAAAGAATCCATCTAGTGGTGGAGAGTGTTTTCTGCAAAGTAAGCTTTTGTGGTGGCAATGACTTCCTCTTTAAACTCAAATTTCTGCCTAGCAAGTGATTTTTTTCAAGTTTGGAAACAAAAAGAAGTCGCACAGGGCCAAATCTGGAGAATACGGCAGATGGGGCAGCAGTTCGTAGACAATTTGACCAATTTGGCCGTGGCGAAGGTGGAGGTGTGAGCTAAAGCGTTGTCATGGTGGAAGAGCACTTTTTTCTTCTCTCTCTGGTGTGTACCAGTGGATCCATGTTTCGTCGACGGTCATGAAACGACGCAAAAACTCATTCGGATTGCACTTAAACAGCGTCAAACACTGCTCTGAAGTGGTCTTACGGTTAAGCTTGTTGTCCAGAGTGAGCAAACGCGCCGACTGCTTTCTCATGCCCTAAATTTCATGCAGGATATGACTCACGTAGTCTTTTGAGATGTCTACTGTCTCAGCCACCGACATGCGACCACATTGAAATTCGTTAAAACATGTTAAACCAATTTTTGACGGTCGCTATCGAAGAGTCACCGTTCACAACATGCAAGTGCTCCTTGATTATGCTGCGCGATTTCCCTTCCAACAATAACATTTGGCTGAAATTTCGACAGTAGCCGTCTACGAGAATGTACTACACGATAGTACATTTCTCTTGTGGTATTAGTGCCATCGTGAGGCTAAGTACTTATCGGACCGTCCTTGTATGACAGTACTTTTAATTACCATATATTCAATCGTTTATTCATAATCAGGTCACATGTTCGGCATCTTGGTTTGTGTTAATATGCTTAATTCTCCCAACATTTCACAACCGCATGTCTGTTTACAATTTGTCACGTAAAGTCTTAGGGTAAAGTCCTGAGTTCCAGATCCTTTAGTTACTGTGCAGTATGTGCAGGTTTACATTGAGCTGCTGAGTGGTTTTCTTGCAAAATGCATCCTGCTCCTTATGTAAACAGTTGCTTTAATTACCATTGTACAAAAACAGTACAGAAATATTAGAATGTATAATTTGCTTACAGCTTCTGTATCAACTTTGATTACAACTTTGAGTATTTTTGGTCATATTAATTCACATTGGAGTCGTTGACCTACAACCCAAATCAAGAATTAATTTCAGATACATGTAATGAATTAAAAATATAAAAACTGACATGTGAGTTTGTCATTTAGGTAGTTATAAAATGTTGTACTGATTTAACCAGTGAGCAGTGATTGTCAGACCTGTCTGGAACAGCAGTTCATCATGGTGCTGCCTTCACAGTTTATCGTGACCTAGGCGATGCCCAAACATTGCACATGTACTTAATGTAAACACCTAATGTAGTTAGGTGAAAATTATGAAGTTGTACGTCTACGAAGATCCTAAGGACCCCAGCTGTTAGCAGCATTTCATCTATTCCACTTTCAGGGTTTCAGAATGGGTTCTGAACTGGTTGTCGTACTCGGAGGTTCAAAAGTCTAGATCACCTGGATCTCCCTGGCACGTAGGCCAGGATCCTGTTATTGGACTTCAGCTCAGCCCCTAATACAATCACCCCTGGAATACTCCACATTAAACTGACCCAGCTCACCATCCCTGATGCCACGTGTCAGTGGATCAGGAACTTCTTGACCGTCAAGAATCAGCAGGTGAGGCTGGGCAGGATCACATCTGGCACTTGCATCGCAGGGGTGAGTCCTTTCCCCACTGCTCTTCTCCCTGTACACTAACAACTGCACCTAAGTGAACCCTCCTAGGGTGTGTTCCAGAAAGCGGGTTATGTAACATACCCAGGTAAGTTTGAGGGTAAGTTAGTGATTAACCTCAGCTTTCGGTTCCAAAAACGGAGCTAACTTTCAGGGTATGTATGTTACCATAGCAACTTACTCTCTGAACATAACCTGCTCCGGAGCAGGTTATGTTTCGGGGTAAGTTCGTTTCGGAGGTTACTGAACAGGGCGTGTCCGTTAGATGACAAGCCTGTGGAAGTGGAGGCGCAGCTTAATTTATTTATTTTCACCGTGAAAGGGTCATAAAGCCACGTATCAATGTTTTTTTCATGTGAATTATTTGAAGGAGGGAGCGTTATCGTTTTTCTAAAGAATGTATTTAATGAACCATTTGAAACATTTCATCTCAAACTTAACAAACACGGGTCTGCGCTTATCATGGAAAGCATTTTGTGCGTAGCTCTTCGTTTTTTGCATCAGGACATTTTTGAGTGGCAGGATAATCTGGAACATATTTTAATATGTACACCTCGGACGTACTGCACACACGCACACTTTCCGTATTACTTTATTACTTTCCATTTCAGAGTTTCCAAACGTGATTGGGTGCATCAATGGCACCCACATTCCTATTAAAGCTCCTTCAGTCAATGAGGGAGACTATGTTAAGAGGAAGTCATTTCCCAATATCAATGTGCAGGTAACAATTATTTCCTGTTCAGAATCTTTTGGTTTAAAGACCATTAAACTCATTACTGTTTCCATTAACTAGGTAATATGTGATGCAACCCATCTCATCACTAATGTTAAAGCCAAATGATCAGGGTCAGTGCATGATTCCAGAATCTTTAGGGAATCATCAGTATGTCACATCTTTCAACAGGGTATGTTGTAATTTACACACGTTCGTGTTTTTACTGTATTGTTTTATTGTTTTACACATTTCAATCATTACAGGACACTACAATAGCTACTTGCTGGGGGACAGAGGGTTCCCTTGTCTGCCCTATTTAATGACACCCTACCCTGAACCTGAACCTGGACCACAGACACGGTTCAACCGGGCCCACAGCAGAACACGGCCAAGGTGGAGATGACCACAGGCATCCTGAAGGCGAGGTTCCAGTGTCTGCGTGGCCTCAGGGTCAGTCCAGAGAGGGCATGTGACAATGTAGTGGATTGTGTTGTCCTTCACAATATTGCCACAATACGAGGAGAGCAACCCTCCTTGTCCTGCTGAAGATGACCAAGATGATCCAGTAGTGAACCAAGTACACCACAAAGATGGAAGACTCTTACTGTAAGACAAATGATTTGTCAGAATCACTTTTATTAAAAAGGTTTCTGCACCAAAGCACTTGTCATTTCTTCATGTCCTGAAAAATAAAATGGAATATTATTTATATTGCTTCACACAATGTCCCAGACTGTGGGCGTTCTGGAGGGTCCAATAATACAATCCATCCATCAGTGACTGCAAGACAATGCAACCCATAAGATCAATGTGAAATAAAGCCAGAGTACTACAACATTGTAGAAGCCTATGCAAAATATAGATCCTTTAATTGTGTAATCAAATCTTACCTTTTTGTAGGATTTCGTGTTTCATTTTGACTTGGGACAGAGTTCCTCTTTCTCCAGAAGGATTATACCTTATTAAAGAATATTACTATTATCTAATATTATTATTATATAATTCTCATGGAATTAATAGTACAAAACGATTTGGAAGTTATGTTGAATTTCCCTTTACAATAAAAGAGAAGACGGCAACATAACAGTAATTAAATAAACTCAATTTACTTCCATCCATCCATCCATTTTCTTAACCGCTTACTCCCTAGTGCGGGGTCACGGGGGTGCTGGAGCCTATCCCAGCTGGCTACAGGCGAGAGGCAGGGTACACCCTGGACAGGTCGCCAGTCCATCGCAGGGCAACACATAGACAGACAACCATTCACACACACACTCACACCTACGGGCAATGGAGAGAAGCCAATCAACCTAATGCACGTCTTTGGACTGTGGGAGGAAGCCGGAGAACCCAGAGAGAACCCACGCAAACACGGGGAGAACGTGCAAACTCCACACAGAAAGGCACCAGGGCCGCCTCCGGGAATCAAACTCAATTTACTTTATTTTTCTTTTTTTCCTTTGCCGATGCAGCTGTGTTGCTTTTTCTATTAATAATCAGCTTAAATTCTTCATTTTCTGCATTAAAACCTCCAACTCCGTCGTTGAAATTCGCTGCCATTATAGTGTTGCTTCAGATTTCCATGGTGACTCGTGAATTCGGCGATCCATTGACAATGTCAGCTGGGGAGTGACCAGGCACAGACTGCAGCGGCTGGTCTGGGCAACAGAGAAGATCATTGTACCAATCCTCATAAAATATGGGCTGTCAGTATCACTGTTAACCCCACACACAAACTGTTTAAACATCTCCCCTCTGGTAGGCCCCACAGAGCTATACTGTGGCCACCAGAACCTACCAGACAGAGTCAGATTCTTCCCCCAGGCTGTGTCTGAGCTGAAATATCTAGTCAAAGAACAATGAGTCACTGCAATACCTATAAATGTCCAATAACATGATAAAAAAGAATGTGATAGTGTAAATATTTAAAAATACATGTTAATAATACTTCCAATTGACTTTAATAATTTCTGTGTGTCCAACACATGGCATCCACCGCCACTGTGCTGCAGAGATAAACTGCAAGATAATAGACAGAAATGACAAAAAGAATTCAGCTTTAAATCCATTTCAGGTGATCTGTCCATTGGCATAATTTAATACTGTGTCGTCTGCGTAAGTTGTTATGGGGCAGAGTTAGTGTTTGTATCCATTTGCACAAGGAGTCACAGTTCCAAACATTTCTCTGAAGAAGAATTCAGTTAAGTCTGAGCTTGTTGTCCAATGTAAACACTAACGCTCTAAACCGAACTTTAGATTTTTTGCTTTCCCTGTTTAAATTGTTCCATATATAAACCAGACATTTTAGCAGCTTGGAGCCAGTTCCAGCAGGACCGGGTGTCAGAAACTCAGTAGAGCCCACTGCGACTGCAGTCCACTGAAACATTCAGCAGCTTTCATCAACACTGACACCTTCTACTGTAAACTGATGAAGAATGTGTATGAGCAGAGCCTAATGGGTTTTGACTGTGGCCCAAGTTAAGCTAATCTGGGTTTTGCAGAATTTGGGTGGACCTCAGCCTCCCACTGGAAAAATCAGAGTATTTAGAGTCCCTGGTCATCCAGTGCAGCCAGGCCATCTCCTCAGGTTCTGGTGCAGCTCAGCTTGTTACAGCTGCTACACTGCTAGCTATCAACACAACCTATATTGATAGCTAAGGCCGACTGTACCTTTAATGTGGTGAATATAACCCCACCAACTAAGGCCTGCTCAACCTGGAGGAGAGGCCAGACAGCAAACTCTACTATGTAAGAATTTAAAGCATGAGCAGAGCGGACCGACTGACACAAAGGGTTTTTTTGCATGAACCACACACACACACACACACACACACACACACACACACACACACACACACACACACACACACACACACACACACACACACATTCTTGTATTTACATCAAAGTGAGGACCACCATTGACATAATGCCTTCCCTAGCCCCTTACACTAACCCTAACCATCACAACTAAAGGCAGAAGTCTAACCCTTGCTCTAATCCGAACTCGAAAATCACATTTTAACCCTCAAACAGGCCTTCAAAGAAATGAGGACCGGCCAAAATGTCCTCACTTTGTCAAAATGTCCTCACTTTGGTAGGAAAATACGTTTTTTGGTTCATTTTGATGCAAGTACAAGTACACACACACACACACACACACACACACACACACACACACACACACACACACACACACACGTTAAAAAATACTTAGTAAAGAAAACAATACAATACAAATAAAAACTATTAACTAACATTTACTACATGGCAGGATGAAAATGCAAACACAAACTCAAAACCACTGCAAAATTTGGTTAAGTAACTTTAACGCAAGGATTGCGAGGCACACACACAGGTGACTAGGACAATAACATTCACAAACAAAGCACAGACAAACCTTTGACATGACCTGGGGTGTGTTCCAGAAAGTGGGTTATATGACATACCCAGATAAGTTTGAGAGTATGTTATTGATTAACCTGAGCTTTCAGTTCCAAAAGCGGAGGTAACTTTTTGGGTATGTATGTAACCATAGCAACTTAGTCTCTGAACATAACCTGCTCCGGAGCAGGTGTTGATTTTTCTAATAATAATCGTCTTAAATTCCTCATTTGAAGCCAGCATTAAAACCTTCCGTTCAAATATGCTGCCCTTTTACTGTCGCTTCGGTTTTCAGGAGGTACATTAACCTAACTCTTCTCAGGTGTTTTGGAACCGACATACTCAAACAAATTAATTCAGAAGGTGATTACTGTTTGGCTATTAACATATTACTTTTGTCATAGTTATTGTAATTGTGATATTTTTTTTCTCTCCATCAACCTTGTTTGTCATCTAACCTTAGGTGGACACAAGATGGAACCGTACATCCATGTTGGAATGGCTGTTTAAGGAGAGAGAGCCACTGGGTGCCGCTCTGGCCACCCTCAATACAGACCTTACCCCGTTCACCTCAGAGGATGCCACAGGCGATGCACCACTGCCTAAAACGCCACATTCCACGAACAGAGGACCCACTGAAGTACTGGGTCACCCACAAGGTTTCTTCCTCTTCCTCTGTGCCCTTTGAGAGGATTTTCCAAGGCTGGTGAAGTCGTCAGCCAAAGAAGAAACAGGCTGAAGCCCAGCACTGTTGATAAAATCCTGTTTTTAAATAAAAATCTGTGAAATATATCCCGTGTAGTGATTTTAGCTTGGCCCTGTTTCACAAGCACACCCCCTCTCACTTTATATTTATAATTCACAATGTAACACAAGCACTTCTCACTCTATCACAAAATGATCACAAATTGTTTTAAAGCTTTTTATTATGTACATATTGAAGTACAGTAAGGACAAGAAGGCTGGTTAAAGCAGATGATATACTTGAAGTGTATCACCAAATGTCACTGTTCTGTGTTGTTTCAAAGCCCCGCAAGTATGGTTCATTTTTCAGGCGCAATCAGATGAACACTGTGGAAGCTTCATGAGACTTCAACTGCCATCCCTACCCAAAACCACTTAAAAATGAATGTCTCTTTTCTCTCTTGCCCCAACAAGCTTTCTCGCCAAGCAACCCCTACAATAGAGTTTGGCCGCCCACCCCCTTCTACTGAGAGCAACTATTGTCCAGAAGGTTCTGGAACCTGCTAGAAAACTATATAAATAAATCCCCAACATTCACCTTAAAACAGGTATACATCAATAACACATATTCCCACAATAATCTCCAGGTACATTGAACACGAAATACAACACAAATAAAAGATGGACCCAAACAATAATAATAATGGTTTTGCCGGACTCGCGCATTGCACCGATGCGCCGCTGCAAAGATGTCAAAAGCGAGCGTTGCCCAGCTGTCAGGTTTTGACGGCGCGATGCATAAGTCTGATTACTTCCGACACATAATTAATGAAACAACAAACAAAACCAACAAAGTGTAATGTGCCTGTGTGGATAGAAGAGATGCTGAAATCGAAGACTCATGAATCCTAGTGATGGGTAGATGAGGTGTCATGAAGCTCTTTGATGCATTGCAAAACTGTATTGATACTGTGTGGATACTGTGTCACTAAATACTGACACCTGCAGGACTTAAAAAATCCCTACAGGCAACCTAGTTGCTGACACTGATTTGACCTAATATAGACAATAATATAATTTAAGTAATTGTATTTTATATAGTATTATTTAATATCTTCTTTTAATTTAAAATTGATATTTTTGGATACAGTCGATAAAGTGAACATGTATCATAACGTGAAAATCTAAGTGAACATGTTGTGAATGAGGATGCGTTCCCAGCAGGCATTTCAACGTTGAGACAACGTTGAGGCAACATTATAATTATGGTTGAATAACCATTGGATTATATTTAGATTTTGAAAGGTGAATCAACGTTGATGGGGCAACGTTATTTCAATGTTGCATTTTGGTCAATCGTCAACGTTACATTTACGCTGATTTATGGGCGTTGATCAACGTTACACGCACGTTGATTTATGGGCGTTCATCGACGTTAAACACACGTTGATTTATGGGCGTTTATCAATGTTACATTTACACTGATTTATGGGCGTTTATCAATGTTACATTTACAATGATTTATGGGCGTTCATCAACGTTACATTTAAGATGATTTATGGTTGTTCATCAACTTTACATGTATGTTAATTTATGGTCAATTATCAACGTTACGTGTACGTTGATTTATGGTCTTCCACCAATGTTGCATTTACGCTGATTTATGGTTATCTATCAGCATTACGTTTATTTTGATTTATGTTTTTTTATCAACCTCAACATGGCTTTGTACCAAAGTGTGAGTGAGCAGACTCAGACTCAGAGACTAGTTGCGTTCTGGTTTCAGAGGTGAAACGGGGCCTATGAAAGCTCAGATCAGGAGCTAAGGAGTCCAAAGAGGAGAGGAGCTGCCAGGAGTCCTGGTCAGGTGTGGGAGCCAATGGAGAGGGGGAGGAAGCGGAGATGTCGTCAGGGGTTTAATCCGTTAATCGTCTGCAGGTGGATCTAAACGAGGAATGAGATGGAATTAGTAAATGATTAATCCCCAAATTATATAAATATAGTGTTGATACTGACTGGTAAGGTAGCATGACGATGTGGATGCTCTGGTGTCCATATGCCACCTGGTTGATGAGCCGTGCTTGTTGCTGCTTATTTTCTTTTGTCATCCACCAAAATCCACCAATGTCCACCGTCAAACTACAACATATACGTAACACACTAAGCATTTATCATAAGAAAAAAACAGTATGTGAGTACATAAAATAATGAACAACAGGAAACAATGGTAAAATAATCATACCTCAATGGCTGCACACACAAAGAAGAGGGAACGGAAACGTCAAATCCATTAAAACATACACTGTGTAACTTTAGCATCTTGTCTTATACTGCCACTTTCTTTCACATGCTTACCTTTGTGCACCTATAAAATATGTTCAGACAGAACACATGAAATTTTGTTCCAGACCAGCATTGAACATTAAATAAATACAGACACAGTGAACATGCAAATAAAAAAATGTGAAGATAACATTTAAGTCAGCTAAATATAGCATCATCAATATTGCAACTCACACTGTCATTGACATTGAAACTGATAATAAGTAAACATGAATCAAACTAACTTACCAAACTAATGCCACATGTAAAACAAGTTACCTCTATTACAAACAGGAACCAAACCTGAAAATCAAATGACACCACAAATGAACAAACAGGGCAAACACTGGACACCACAGCACTACCTGTCTGCTGGAAGACAAACTGGAACAGAAACACTTAGTTCTATCTTTGTTCCACCACCACCCAACAACTCTGTGTATATGTGTTCATTGTTTTCCATACATTTGATGATGTAGTATCATAAGTTGTGATGACAGCATCTAAGGACAAAAATCACACGTTCAAAACACACGTTTAGATCATTTTCATAAATTCTGCATATTTAAACATATTTAAAAAATGTAATAAAATTCTGTTGAGGACACTTAAGTTCAAAAATATTAATTTAAATAAGTATTTACATGTACAGTAAATAAAGTCTGATTAATAATATATACAACCTGTATATAATAATGTATACAACCTTTAGGTATTTTGTGTCACAACCTCAGTCAACTCCCTTACTGTCTTAGTCATTTCCGGTTTTATTTTGTCACTACTTCCTGTTTAGCTCCCATATCCAGTCAGACCAGCTTTACTTCCGGCCCTTGTTAACCTCACCTGCACATCATCAGTAATCAGTAGTTCAGTACTTAAGCACCACCTCTCACCCCAGTACCTTGCCAGATTGTCTGCGTTCATTCCATGACCAGCATTCCAGCGTTGTCGAGTCTCCAGTTCCCACGCATGTCCCAGTTTGGTAATACCGTTTTGATTCTAGCCCAGTCTCTGATAGTCCAGTCTAGTGTGTTTTACCTCTGCCTGTTTTTTGACCACGTCTTTGCCCACACCTTGTCGAATCTTGTTTTTTGCCAACCTGTGTATGACAATTGCCTGCCTGACTACGTTCTTATTAAAACACTCATTTACTCAAGCCTCGCTGTGCATTTCGGTCCTTCCACCATTGTGCAATTGTGACAGAACAATCAGGCCAAACATGGACCCAGCTGGCGCCAAGTCGATTAAAGCCGAGTTGCAGGCTCAGGAGGCACGGATCCGGACACAGGAGGAACAAATTACTACCATGCTACAGGAGCTCTCCAGATATGCCGCCCGACAGGAAAACCTCATGACGGCGTACGGGGAGCAGCTAGCCGTACTTACCCAGCGAGTGAAGCCAGCGCCAGCACCTGCAGTCACCTTCGCACCAACGCCAAGCTCAGTCGCTCCTCACATTCAACTGGGAGCTCCGACCCGCTTCTCCGGTGACACAGGTGACTGTAGAGCTTTTTTAACCCAATGTGAAATCCAGTTTGAACTTCATGCTCCGTCATTCCCCACGGAGCGAGCTAAGGTCGAAGCCTGGGCCACGGCAGAATGGCAAAAAAAATGTGCTTGCCTAGCAACATTTGATGATTTTTCCACGGCACTAAAGAACATTTTTCAAGAGGTCATGCCAGGCAGAGAAGCAGCCCAGAGACTGGTGAATCTCCGCCAAGGAGATCGGTCCGCGTCAGCGTATGCCATTGAGTTTGACACTCTTGCCGCGGAGGCAGGCTGGGACTCCACCGCACTATGTAACGTATATATCAAGGGTTTGTCTCGTCGTGTCAAGGACAGTTTAGCAGCAACTGAACCTTCAGCCGATTTAGACGAGTTAATCGCACTTGCAATCAAAGTCGATCGACGATTGTGGATCAGCATCAGTGAACGTCGCGAAGAGGAACGTGCGGCCTCATCCGAACCCCCTAACCCCTGCAGAGAAATTATAAGGAAAGCCAGGAGAGGTTTGGATAGATTGTCTTTTGGTTGTCCCAGTATCTCATAGGATCCTAGGACCTGGCATTATCGCCCTCTGCACCTCCTGAATGGCATCAGCTGTGATCAGCCTGCCCACTTCAATGATGAGATCTTGACAAAGGCTATCTAAAAAAACAACAAATTGGCATTTTAGTACATGATTTTCAAACAAGTAAATAAATTATATCAGGGGTGACCCACGGCTTGTCTGTGTTTCGCCAACAACAAGCAGTGGGTCACCCCTGATATTAAAGCTCTGTTAAAGGAGAAGAGAGCATTCAAATCAGGGGACAGGGAGGAAGTGAAGAGGGTGCAGAAGGAGCTGAGGAGGAAAATCTGCGAAGGGAAGACCAGCTACAGCAGGAAAATGGAGGAGCTGCTGAAGCATAACAACGTTAGTGAGGTGTGGAGGAGTCTTAAACCATCTCAGGCTTCAAAGCACCACACTCACAGGCTGAGGGGGACCTGAGCTGGGTCAACAAGCTGAACTCATACTTCAATCGGTTCGATCAAGCACACCACCTCAGCAGCTGCCTCCAAACCTTTTGTCACCTCACACCACTGGACCACCCCTCACAGTCCTTTACACAAAGGCCTTTACCCTTTACCCAAGCTTTTTCCCACCTGGAGAAGCCCATGTTCTTTGATTTCTCCAGTTCCTTTAACACCATCCAGCCGGTGCTTCTAAAACACAAACTAGAGGAGGCTGCATCTGACGGAGTGGATTATAGACTATTATAGACTATCTCACAAACAGGCCTCAGTTTGTGAGAGCCAGGGACTGCGTGTCTGACACTCTGACCCGCAGTGTGAGGGCCCAACAGAGGACTGTACTGGCCCCCTTCCTCTTCACCCTCTATACGTCAGACGTCAGAAACAACACAGACAGCTGCGTTCTGTAGAAGTTCTCTGATGACTCTGCGATCATTGGACTAATCATCGATGACACACCAATGGGGACAGACATTGAGAGAGTGTACTCTTATACTGTAAGTACCTGGGTGCGCATCTAAACAATAAACTTTACTGAAAACCTTCTATGACTCTGGAGTCATAAAAGGTCTTCAGCAGCAGCATCACAGCGAGGGACAGGAAGAGGCTGGACAGGATCATCATGAAGTCCAGCTCTGTCCTGGGCTGCACTCTGGACACGGTACAGGAGGTGGTGAGAGAAGGGTCCTGGCTAAACTCACATCCATCCTGGACCAGGACTCTGACCCACTGGAGGACTCACTGTCTGCACTGGAGCAGCTTCAGTAACAGACTGATCCACCCTCACTGTGTGAAGGAGAGATATTGTAGATCCTTCCTTCTTGCTGCTATCAGAGTGTATAATAATCAGCACTGTTAACTATCGCCCACACCTCAACTGATAAGCATCAATGGTTATGTACAAAACTCTGTGCGATATTTGTGCAAACTGTACAATATTTATATTATACAATACAATAACCCTACCTATTACTCCACTCTGCCCACCTGTACAGTGTTGTAGTGTGCCAACTGAACCGAATTTGGTTTGATTTGGTGTCAATGTTTCATCTGTTGCTGTACACTCTTTACTGTGTTGTGCTGTTGTGAGATGGAATTTCACCATTGTGGGACTATGAAAGGCTTTCTTATTTTTATTTTTGTGAACCAGAGTTCCCAGGTAGGTTATGCTGTGATTAATCTATAAATGGTAAAATGTTCTAAAAGTGTTTATCAAATTATTATACAGATTTATTCCATGCATGTGTAATTGTCCATAATCTGCTTTAAAGGTCCATGCACACGTTTTTTTCATGCTCCACATTGCTAAAGAATTGGACGTTAATGTCTCAGCAAGGTGTCTGTAACTTTTCATGCCAAAAAGCTCTGTAGATTGCCCACACGGCCCGTCTGAAAAATGTGTGTTTTAAGCTCTCGTCCACAACACTCTTTTCGTTTTCGGAGTGTGTCGCAAGCGAAGTTGATCGCCACACCCCTTTGAGGAAACTGGCTACCGCTACATACGTTTGATCCAAAATCTGACTCAAATGTGAGGCTGTTGAAGTGGTTACACTTGGACTGGCGCAAGGTACTTCTAACTGGCAGATTCACGTTTAATTTAATTTATTGATTTATATAATACTCAACTTGATTAGCTGCTAACACTAATATTAATGGTTGCGAATAAGCAGCCTGAATTAATACAACAGAATATTCATAACACGACTACAGCCTGTTTGGGAGCATAGCTCGATAAACTAATATAAACTCATTTTTACATGTTTTTTTCTTTCTCGTGCTGCTGCGGTGTCAAAATAATTTTTCCATATTGGGGTCTTCAGCTGCAGCTTATATTTTGCCGTATTTGTCTGTAATTAAGTGCCAATGTGGGAACGGTGAATGTCTTCTTTCTTGCTCCGCTGGTAAAGTAAAAGTTTGCGATGCTGGTTGGAACAACCAAGAACAGAGCACTTTCTGAACCCTAATGGCCTCATGTCAGTTTGTGTCACAGTGACTTCTTCTTCTTTTGTCTTTTAAATGGCGGTGGCAACCAACTGAAAGGTGCATTACTGCCACCTACTATGCTAGAGTGCACAGTGAGCGACTTCTTCGTTTGTTTGTGACTGAAGTGAGTGACTGAAACCCAATGTTGCAGGTACATTTAGGGGTCCAGGTTTGTCTGGGCGGGGCCGAAGCTGGTTCTGTGAGTGGTCAAGATGAATGCAGATGTACATAGTCCGCCAAATTTGAAACAATGGTTCTTGAACCGGATTGGATAAACTCTCAAAAATGTGAAATGAGTAGGGGGCGTACTTCTAACACACCAGGAGTGTGTTATGTCGGCAGCTGGGCTTTCTGGTTTTGGGCTTTTATTGTCGTGGATTTTGTTTTGCATCCGGTTGTTTCGTTCCTGTTCCTTGGCTTGTTGATTGTTTTCACCGGTGCTTCATTAGTCGGTCTATTTAGCTCTTCCGTTTCCGCCGCATCCTTGTCGGTTTATTGTTCGCCCACAGCGGTTTGAAGCCGTCCAGGTTTGACCAAGTTATTCGCCTTGTCACCATAGTTATCGCTGCTGTATTTTGTTTCACGTTGACTTAGATTTTGTTTGTTTTGGCCACGCCAGTTTTCCGTACTTTGTACGCGCTTTAGTTTACTGTTTTTCTCCGTTCGCACGGTGAGCATTTTGCCCGTGCTATTTCGGACTAAAAAGGACTCTGACGTGAGGACGGTCCTCCGTCGTTCGGATCGCGCGCTATTAGCCGTCGGACCCGGTGTTGTTACGTGAAGCGCCGTGCGCGCACCATTGTGCTCCTCCACAGACACCGTGGGCAGGAACTTCTGGAGTAACGCTGGAACGAGGACCCGGGCTCCACAGCCACGCCATAGCTGTTCCTCAACCTGCCTCCTGCTCGGAGCTTCACCTCGCGTTTGCCCTGTTTTACCAGGTAGAACCGTACAGTGAAGAGAATTCCAGGTGTATGCTGAACGCGGTCCAGTATATAACTTACCTTATCACTTACCTGCTCTCTCCCTCTCTCGGTACTCAGGGTCGCTACTACCTAGGACGAGTTTACGCCCACGCACCCTTGTTTCCTTTTTCTGTAAATAAAACCCTTTGTGTGCATACTAGGTCTCTGACTCGGTTCTGTGGAACACTCCCTGGGGGTCCAGCTGCGCACTTTATTGTGCACAGGGTAACATTTCTCTGACAGAGTGTCTTAACGTGAACCAGGGAGTCATATAAATGTACCAGAATGTCCAAAAAGTGAATTTTGCATGTGCAGGCACCTTTAAGTAATGAATATGCATTCAAACACACTGGCTCCTGTAATGGAAAAATTGTTCCTTTGTGCTATTTCTTATGCAACAGCAGTCGTCATGTGCTGGTTAGGTGCAATACTAAACATTCTTACACAAACAAATAATCTCTTGGGCCGTCATACATCAAGTCTAAACATCTGATGTTCCATTTGACTGACTAATAATTTATGATATATGTTTGTCTTTTACACCCGGACTCTGGCTCCATCCTATCTGACTCCCCACCAGACCCAAGGCTGGTAAAACGAATGCATCTTGTCTTGGAAGCTCGGTGTTCCTTCCTTTGGATAACAAGACATGACGATGCAGAAGTGAGAAAGCAAACATTCTCACTCCCAGCGAGATAAGGTGGCACAAACAATTCCATTGGTTCAGAGGGACATTCCACCAGAGCCAGAGAAAGGGGTTAAAAGGCAGAGACAACTTGAGGATCGTGGGCTCTTTGCATCACACCTTCGTGGTGTGTGCACTGATCTCCCCAGCTGGTTTTTGGTTTGTTGATGTGCACGATCAACATCCATGCTTTTTATTTGCTTTCGCCATTATTTTTATTTTCTTTATTATTTCAATAAATCACACAAAAGGACAACTCTCTCATCTGCTTCTTTATGGAAAATTTCACACAGAAATTGGCGTTTACGAACAGGATCCGCTGCAGGTCGTCTGGACGGTGTGACCAGGGACGATAGTCCTAAGGACTAGGGTCGCTCCGCCTCCAAACCTCTGCAGCTGTTCTGAGTGGGAGGACTGCTCACCCGTCTGGATCACATCTGACGAGATCCAACGAACTCAAAATCCAACCTCTACTCGGCCCGGTGAAAGAGATTCTGTTTTGTCGCGACTTATTGGAGAAAAAAAAAAAAACGTGTTTGAATTTGGTTTCAGGTATTCGGGGTTTACTTGGCTCTGATCATTGGATTTAGGGAAAGTAAGGCAAATAACAATTAATTCTATAACATCCCCTACTAGACTAAAACATAAAAGAAAAATATAATTAGGACTAGAGATAATATTATTTCTAAAACGACTATTTGGCTGAAAACATCCAAAATATAATATTAGGAACAAACAAACAAAAAATTTTATTTTAAAATTTAATATTCGGGTAAAATTAATTAGGTCAAAGTCTGCCCTGGTGGCCGAGACGGTGGTTGCTAAGGGTTGGCTCTGAGCTTTTTTGTCTGTACTGAGGATACAGACCAGTGTGCAGATCTGAGCGCAGTCCAAAGGGAGTGGACAAGAAAAAAAAGAAGGCTTCTGAAAGACGGAGCGCGTTTGCAGAGAAGTGTTTTCGAGATACGAGGGACCCGGGTCTTGGAGGGGCCTGACGGTGAGGGAGCACTTCCGAGAACTCTGTCGCTGATCTGAGTGGTTCCCTTTCTAAGGGGACGTCCGTAAAAGAGAAACTTCGAAAAAGGTTCTGGCCGGAACACACAAAAATCTAAGGCAGGAAACCGCCGGGACTCTGAAAGATGGGTTCGGGGCGATCCAAGTCTCCACCACCAGACTGCAGCATTACAAAATTACAAAAGTAAATATGGTTATTAGTGCGTTTCATGTTTCCATGAGTGGGAAACTCGTTATGGGTTCAAAAGGAGAATCACAAGTGTAAAAGACATATGCACATTAAAAGAAAAATTAGATACAAAAGATGAGATTTGAAAAAGCAAAACTACAGTATCAATACTAAACCCCTAAAAGAAACAAAAGAGAGATGAAAGTAACGGGAGAAAAAAAGGAGATAACAACTCTGGGGAAGAATTGTTTGCACACTGCAACACACACACACCACACACACATATATCATGTCAAGGGCAAATGCTCCCATTGTTTCTGCTCTCTATTCTAATGCAGAACTGAGCGCGAGGAGGGTAAATCCGGATCTGGACTCCTTTCCCACCATCAGCAGAAGAACCAAAGGAGAAGAAGCGCCTGACCAACAACCAGAACCAGGTGGAAGCTCTGACACCACAGCAGCTGGAGGACACAGACCACAGCATGGACGCCTCACAGACTCCACAACGTCTTCAGCCATCACGTTCTGGGCTCATCAGATGAACCAGCTACTACAAGCGTGTGTGTCTGACACAGACACCTGCTTATGACAATCAGCAAAGGAAAACAAGGACAGAGCAACAGCAGAGAAGACGTGCTCTGACACAGACACTGGTTGAAACAACAGGGGAGGCTTCAGACGTGATCGGCCCAATAGAGCTGCATGCGCGGATCCAGGAAAGGTCTGTCATCGAGGAACAACTGTCCCATCGAAAGGCTTCACCCGCTGGCGCTCACATCAGACTGATGGTTGGGGAAGGAGGAAGGTGACGGTTCCTTTTCACGTGACGTACAAGACGGTACCGCAAACACACACATACACATTTCAACACACGCAATGAAGAAACACGCTTACAGCTGATACACGCTCAAATTCATGTTCATGCTTATCTGCTCGCAATAAAGAATCGCTTTTTGTTAAAAAAATCCCACAGAGTGATTTTAAAATGACAAACAGCTAAATGACAACTGCTGCATGACTTTATAGTCTGATGTGTTTAAACTATTTCAATTTGCAACAAATTCAGTAAAAAAAAACTCCATGTTTCTAAAAAGATTTGTGCACAATATAGGTTTGTCTGGCCAGACTATAGAAAAACAAAACAGACTATAGAAAAAACAAAACCAGACCATAGGAAGACTGAAACCGACTGAAACTGAATATTAATTACTATTAAAGGGAAGACAACTATTAGAGAGAAGTAATAATAATTACTGTACGTAGCAGACTATTAAAGAAAAACATACTGTTTCACTGTTTTGTGCAACATCTGACAGCAAGACACATTAAGATTCATTTTTGCTTTCAAACTTATGCCCAGTTAAATTCTTAGGAAGAGATCTCATGTGTAGTTTGGGTATTTGATTGATTTCCACTCCAGACGGGGTGCGTGTTACATCTACAGACATTCTAAATAATCCCTCTTTTGTTGGTGTTAACTTCAGCTCAGCTGTGCTCTTATCAGTACCTGCTGAGGGGGGGCTGTAACCGAGGCCCTCACACAGGCTGCATCCCAGCTTGTTTCCCATGTGATACGACCTCCAGAGACACATCTGACCTGTCCTGTACAGCACATGTGTCTTCTGGTCCTGATGAGAGGTTTGAAGAGTTATCATTTCACACACACACAAACTGACCTCAACTTCCCTCTTTTGGAATGAACACAGGTCTGCGCTTGCGATTTCTTTTACTAACGAACAAAAAAGATTTTTGATGTTTATTCTACAGCTCCACACGTCCGTCTGTGAAAACATGATGGAGACAGATGACAGGATGTGGGTTCTTTCGTGAACAGATGTCAACGGGGTGGAGACTGGTGAACGACTTCCGACCCCATGTGACGTATTTACCTTCTTTACATGCTTTTAGAAAACTTTTTTTATTCCGTCATGCACAACAAACAGTGAACTTGATACCTCCGCATTCTAATGACACACACTACATGCTTTTGTTTTTATTTTTATTTTTCAGAGGACGCTCTGACCCAACACTCAGCCTTACAGGAAGCCCTGCTTCCCTGTGGCTCACACACAGACATGATGTAGGTTTGATCAGAGGATGTGAACCAGTGGTCATCACACCTAAATCTGACCACAGACCATGTAAACAACAACAGCCTTTTAAAGGAGCCATAGATGGTGTTACTACAGACACCACTAAGCTACTGAAACATTGGGTGCTACAGGCCACAAAGAGCCTATCTAAATTACAGTTTGTTCAGACAAAGGTTATTTTTCTGGGTCATTGTACTGTAATTACAGCTGATGGCAAATCCATCTCACCCAAAAGAGTTAAAGCAATTTGAAACCTGTCTAAACCGTGCACGTATAAACAGCTGATGTTTTTTCTAGGTCTTTTCTTATTGTAGGACTTCATTCCTAACTTTACTGTCTTTGAGGCCCCACTTAGGGTTCTGATGCAGACGTCTTCATCGTCCACTTCTTGTCTCACGTGGACGTCTGAGGCTGAACAACGTTCACTGACCTCAAGCTCCTACTTTGGGTCTTCCTGATCTGACCCTTGAAGTCTGATTGCAAACCTATCTTACATCATGATTAGGTTGCTGCTTTGCTGGACGCTGTCCTGCTTCCTACAGCTAATGCTGTTTGCAACCGTCTGACTCACACCATCAGTGACGACTTTGTTTGTGCCGACATGCAGCTGCAGACGCTGCTGTGAAGGTCGCTGTCCAACAACCCCTCCCTCTCCTGATCCTCGTTCCCTCTCCTGATCATTGTTCCCTCTCCAACTCTCTCTACCCTCTCCTTCCTCTCTCTCCCTGTGCTTTAAACATTTTTTACCCCACAGCAACGCAGACTCTGGCAGATGAATGGTTCCACCTTTAGCCATGGAGTTTGGTTTGGGCCTGAGGGCAGCCATGCCGCCCAAACACTTTTTCCCCAAAATTCAGATTTCCCAACAGGCGACAGGACCATTACACCATCCAACCAGGGGACTGGGCGATCGTTAAGGAGTTCAGAAAGAAGCATTGGGACTCTAAACAGTGGCGAGGCCCCTTCCATGTCCTTCTGACGACCCAAACGGCTGTAAAGATCGCAGAGAGAGCGACTTGGATCCACTCCATCTACTGCAGGAAGGTTCCGGACCCAACAGACGACCCTCCATCCACATCCCACACGGAGAAAACCACCAATAACAAAAAGAACTAAGAAGGACGACCCTCGCTGTGCTCACACACGCACTGAGGCGAGGTGTGAGCCAAGCGCCGCCTGAAGCTGCGCCGATGAACCATACTATCAGACCATACATCTACACACACGCTCCTGAGAAAACACACACAGCCGCAGCCTTGAGTTGCTGACGCTGGACGACGTGTAGACTCTTCACATCACGTGAGTGACTGTGACTAAGGTGATATTGGGAGGAAACCTGGCGGTGATAACAAATCCCAAGTGTCTCTGTGATCAGCTGATCACAACCTGAAGAACCCCAACGAACTGTCAATACTTCAACACACAGGTTGGAAACAATTTAACACTACTGTTCAACAGGACGAAGCAGATCGTTACAGTATGGGGTGCCAAATGTAAAAGTAGCACCTATAACTAGTTTTCTCACATTTAACTAAATGACACAACATGTTTTCTCACATTTAGTTAAATGTGCAAAAGTCTAAATGTAAATGTTAAATATAAATGTAAATGTTAAATATAAATGTTAAATGTTAAATGTAAATGTTAAATGTTAAATCTAAATGTTAAATGTTAAATCTAAATGTTAAATGTAAATGTAAATGTTAAATGTTCGCCGAGTGTAAACTGAATATTCATGAATGGGCAAGTAGACTCCATCCCTACCCTCAAACAGCGCTGGTCTAAGATCAGTGACGCGGACT
Organism: Betta splendens; assembly: GCF_900634795.4. NCBI lineage: Eukaryota > Metazoa > Chordata > Actinopteri > Anabantiformes > Osphronemidae > Betta > Betta splendens. The sequence continues at coordinate 127,261 of NC_040887.2, read as the reverse complement.
CAAACACGTCAAACAGTACGCATAGCTCCGCCCACATCTGCACCCTGGATCGGTGCACGAAAATACTGGAGAGAAGCCTGAAGTCGAAGCCATCATGGCCGCCAGCTTCGACTCCCTCCCGTTGGGGGAGATTGAACGGGCTCTAACGGCAGGTGTGCGGGCTGAGGCTCCGCTTCAAACTGCCGTTCTGTCCTAAACACCATTAATGAGGAGTTAAGTAGGTTTAAAAAGAATATTTCTGTGGCGCCGGTGGAGAATTAGTTGGCTAACTATACTAGCTAGCCGAAGTTACGTCCAGGCTAAAAACAAAAGTTTCCAGATCAGATGTGGGCGGGGTTTGCGCGCACTGTTTGAGGTGATTGAGTTCGCGTCTCTGATCTGAGACCAGCGCTGTTTGAGGGTAGGGGTAGAGTCTACTTGCACAATCATGAATATTCAGTTTACACTCGGCAAACATTTAACATTTACATTTAACATTTACATTTAACATTTACATTTAGACTTTTGCACATTTAACTAAATGTGAGAAAACATGTTTTGTCATTTCGTTAAATGTGAGAAAACTAGTTATAGGTGCTACTTTTACATTTGGCACCCCATATTACAGACATCGATTGTAACCTTGTTTTGTTAGACTTAATTTTATGTTACTCTGATTATTGCCTTAATCATATGATGTTTCTATGTAACTTTACACACTACTTTTGAATGAGAAAATTTCACAACGACACTGAGTTTAAATATCCTGAAGTTGACTTGTTGTTTGTATTAGTTTTTATCCTTCATCTACAGATGATACAGGTCATAAGACAACACAAGTAGCAAATGCATCATCATTCTGGTTTAATCCCTTATTCTCCTATTCATTCTAGACGCAAATCTACAATTAAAGATCTGAAAGTTATCCCACTAGTTAGAGGTCTCATTATGCGTGCGACCTCAGCAACACTCTTGTATCAAATGACACAATGCATGTTCAAAAAACCCCAACTCTTATTCTGATACAAATACGATTATTGACTTATTTTCTTTACATGCTTACACAGAGGTTATTCTTGTATAGCTACCCACCAAAACAGCTCCCAACCTTTTGTCCCTAAGTTACTTGCATTTTATGTGAAGGTATATTTTGAATCTTGATGAGTTAATACACTCACTGTTTCATTTGTAAGGGCCGTTATTATTTCAAAATGCAATGTTTGACAATTTTTATTATTTTAGTGTTTGATAAATATGTAATCAAAAGGGGGGAATTTTAATGGAAAAATTGTGCCTTTGTGCTATTTCTTATCCAACACAGTCGTCGTGTGCTGGTTAGGTGCAATACTGAACATTCTTACACAAACAAATAATCTCTTGCGCCCTGTCGTACATCAAGTCTAAACATCATCACATGTTCCATTTGACTGACTAATAATTTATGATATATGTTTGTCTTTTACACCCGGACTCTGGCTCCATCCTATCTGACTCCCCACCAGACCCAAGGCTGAAGCGAATGCATCTTGTCTTGGAAGCTTGGTGTTCCTTCCTTTGGATAACAAGACATGATGATGCAGAAGTGAGAAAGCAAACATTCTCACTCACAGCAGATAAGGTGGCACAAACAATTCCATTGGTGCAGAGGGACATTCCACCAGAGCCAGAGAAAGGGGTTAAAAGGCAGAAGCAACTAGAGGACATTGGTGTCCGGCTTTGGCAGATGTCCGACCCACATGCACAGGCGGACAACAGGAGATCTTTATTCCACACGGGTTAGTACAGACGGTCCAGTTCATACACACATAAAAATCTCGAATGGTAAGTACAGGAGGAACAGGCATCAATCGGGTCCAGGGAAAGGCAGGAGTACGGTAACAGTTCGACACGGCAAAGGTACCAGGTAAGGAGCAGGCTTTCTCAGAGTCAGATAGACAGATACGTTACCAACGTTCAAGGCAAAGGTACAGGCAGGGCACAGGCAGAAGTCAGGGACGGAAACACGATCTCGAGCTAAGTAAACAATCCAAGGTATGCTGGAATGTGGTGGATATCACGCAACAATCTGGCAGAGGTAAAAGGTGAGTGCCAGAGCCTTCATACCTTGATTGATTACCAGATAGAAACCGGCTGCGGAGTCATGTGACCAGGAGCGACCCCGGAACAAAAAAACACAAAGACAGGAAGCCAATAAAATAAAGCAGGAAATACCAAACGGCCCCAGGAATCATAACACGTGGGCTCTTTGCATCACACCTTCGTGGTGTATGCACTGATCTCCCCAGCTGGTTTTTGGTTTGTTGATGTGCACGATCAACATCCATGCTTTTTATTTGCTTTCGCCATTATTTTTATTTTCTTTATTATTTCAATAAATCGCACAAAAGGACAACTCTCTCATCTGCTTCTTTATGGAAAATTTCCCCCACACTCCACTCTTGGATCATCAGCCATACATGACAGCAGGTTTGGCAACTGGTTCAGGCATCTTTGAACCTTATTTTGAGACCAAGTGGTAAGGTTTATCACTCAAGCAATATCTTCCAGTCCATGCATCGGTAGTTAATCACAGTTCTCACGTTGGTACCTAATTACAGACAAATATGGTAAAATGTAAGCTACAGCTGAAGATTGCATTATGGAGAAATGATGTCATACCAGCTGCAGCAGCAGCAAGAGAAGCAATATGTAAAATTCAGTTTATATCAGTTAATCGGGCTATGCTTCCAAACATTTATGTATAGTCGTGTTTTGAATATTCTGTTGTATTAAATCAAGCTGCATGGGCTGTTGGCAACCGTTATTTTTAGCGTTAGCAGCCACTAATCAAGTAGCATATTAAATAAATCAATAAACTTGAAAGTGCCATTTAGACATCCCTTTTGCCAGTTGAAGTGTAACAACAAGTGACACACCCCTAAAACAGAGCGTTTTGTATGAGAGCAATAATACACGTTTTATGATGGGCCATGTGGGTGATCTACAGAGCTTTTTGGCATGAAAAGTTACAGACACCTTATTGAGACATCAAGGTGCAATTCTATAGCATTATTTAGCATGGAAAAAAGTGTGTGCATTGACCTTTAAGGCGATGCTCCAGTATTTTAATTTCAAGTTTAGCAGACAAATTCTTACACTGCTTATATTTGTAATGTAATGAGGTAGATGGACCCTCATCTGCATGGAAGTCTCCAGGAATGTTTTGTGAAAGGACAATGACAATTTGTTACTGTCTTTTTTTTTTTTTTTGTTCTGTCCAGCAGTTTAACAAGCAGCAAATCTTACGCTGAATGCCATATTGTGATGGACAGCTTTGCTTTAACAAGAGGAGTATTTATAAAATATATATACTCTTCTTGATTTATGGTTTATTTAATGGTTTATTTAGCTGATCCAAAATACCTGTATGTGTGATGGTGCTGTGTTGGTGGACAGGTTAAGTCGGTTCTGCTTTATGGTGTGTAGATTAATACTAATAATAATAGTAAGTAATAGAACCAATAATAGTGTTAAGGTATGTGCACATGGTCATACAAACATATACATATCATATACATACACATGTGCATTGTTATACATATCCCATACTACTTAATAAAAGTCATGACATAGACCACAATTTCCATATTCACACATTATGGATATTTGTAGTGATAAGTATAAGTAATACTTACAGTTGGATTTGGAAAGTGTCCCACTACAAGGTTAGTAAGGCTGTAGCTTAATATTATTCACCCAAAGGGTGAGGCAGAAGTTGGTGCATGAACAATGCCACTTGTGGAAGCCAGGGTGATGTGAGGGGCTCGGCCACTACGCCCATCCAGCAAGCAGAGGAAGGAATCCTAGCAGCCAGGGAGCCCACACACCTTCAGTTCCAGGAGGCAGGTGTCACGACCCAAACCGCCCACACAGAGCCCCCCACAGACTGCAGCAGCCACAGAGACAGCACCCGAGGTCAGAGTGGGCCACCGTGGGTCAACGCTGTCCGCCCCATGAGAACCAGGGGCAAACACTCCCCTCGGTGGGAGGGTCGGCCTGAAAGAGTGGAGCCCGAGGACCCACGGTCCGTAGGGAGCCCACCAGGAGATGCCCCCGCGCCCAGAGTGGGGCCCACCCCCAGTCCACCACCCCTACACGAGCAGAGCGGGGCCTACCTTATCGGCCCGACCTCATCCCCTGGCAACACAGCGGCCTGCAGCACAAGGCCAGCAATTGGTGGGGGTCAGCAGAAAAGAGACCACCCAGGCAGACGATCATCGTATGGAAAACCGGACCCCCCACACTCCAACAGTAAATTTGTTACTGTCTAATGTTAATAGGGGTCATGTGTTACTGTATATGGTATGTATCAGACATTTGTGGATCTAGCAGCACTGCCCAATTCTTCCAGCAGAAGTGGTCTCTTCATCCTACAGTGGAAATATGCAAGTACACTTTGTGTTGTGTTGTTCTTTACCAGCATGGATGGAGGAGGTCTAAAGCAGAGAGTGAGTATCAATAGTGGCTGTATCTCATCGTCCAATAGATTTTTTTGACAGAGCCATCAAAGCGAAGGCTCTGTCCACTGACCCCCCCAGAGGCAGCCTCCAAAGTCCTGGATGAGTGAGTATGACTAATGCAATTAAAACTGCAGAGCATCCCACTTAGGAGAGACAGAACCGCTTTCCAGTAGCCCCGGTCCCTCCATCAGTAGGATGCCCCTCACAGAACTAAGTGGATGAGTGTGGACAGATGTAGTTGGGAAGCAAGGCACCGGTGTTCGCTACTACTATACTGCTATTACTTAGATCAGGTGTGTCAATCAGCAGCTGGACGAGCCAACTGACACACCTGATCAAGGTAATCAGCAGGGAGAGTTGGAAAACCAGCAGAGACACTGGCCCTCAAGGACCACAGTTTGACACCCCTGTTCTAAAGAATTGTAAGATATTGGTAGGTTAAAACTCTGTGTTGACATCAGCGTGTGTGCCTGCTCACTGTGACCGTGTGCAGCAGCGCTGTTGGAAATCGTTTCTTTGTGTAGCATATCAATATTTTTCATAAACGACTCCTGTGGTTTCTAACGTTGGCCACAGCAAGAGATGGCAAGATCAAATCTTCATGAATCACTGAGCAACTATGACACAGTTGGGTTGACATCAACACGTTGCTCAACACCATTTGACACAGTCAGATCACATCTGCTATTTGTGTATGAGAGCATCAGAGAAAACTGACTATCAAACCCTCACTAATACCTGGTTGTTCAGGATCACAGTCCATGTATTATTCTCAAATAAAAGTAATTTAATTAAAAGGTGTGTAGTTTTGTTTCTCTATGGATTATAATAATATATCGGTGGCCCTGATATGGCAAAAATGTTGATAGCCAGATGTTAAAAACAGTGTACATTGTGCTTTTGCAATGTTCTTTACTACATCGAGGACACATGTTTATTATTTTGTTAAATCAAGATTTTTATTTTAAAATTGTTTCCACAGAATGAGCATTCACTACCTCTCCCGCTTTGGAGAAGAGCCGTTTTTTAATTACAGATTGGACTTATCATAAATACATTACAGATATCTGTAATGTGAAACATGTCTAAATGTTAAGTCTGCTTGCCATGTTTATAAAGTTTTAACATATTGAAAAAAACAGTCCGTTTAAACTGCAGATAAGAAGCTCGACAGTCACGTGACGTATCGACGCCGTTCGCTCGCATTGGTCACGTGACATGATACGTACTCGAGACGCTACTCAACGACACTTCCGCTTCGAGCTTTGATGGTTTGAGTTGGACATCTCTAGCCACAGCAAGGGACGCACTTAATATTTGAGAACCAGTTTTTGTTTATATTTACTGGAGCTGTGAATATTTCTACATTTAAGTTTCCACATGCCTCCGAATGTATTAAAATCTATGCTCAAATAAAAAAAACCTATTTTTTCACTTTATGTATCATCTGCCTTTGCGTCGCGTGACTGTCGAACAGACTGACTAATATCATGATGGTATCAACTCTGTAGCACGGTTATGAACCCATAAATTTAAAATCCTATGGACCCCAGGGCCTATTTCCCCCATGCGTTAGAGCCCTGTGGGGCCCTACTGGGGATGAGCCGGCGTCACGGAGCAGGTCATAAAACGTTAAGGTCCAGAAAATGCTTGATTTTTTAATCGGTAATGACCCGAACAATCCTCACGGTCGATCACGAGTAAGCACCAACAGATCGTAAACCACACCGCGGGCGCGCGCACGCCCTTGCCCATGTCCACAAAGCGCTTTGCCGTGAGCGCGCCTCGTGGTGCTGATGGGGCGCAGGCAGGAAGCTACATCGAGGAAGTGGAGGATAAAGATAATCGATAAGCGGCTGCCCGTTGGATCAGAGCGCGTCATCAATCAATGAACCAATCAATCAGTGAAGTTATTGGTCACACCTGAGCGCCAGCTGCAGCGGGAGACAATCAAATCAGCCGATCCGAGACCTGCATGTGGCAGCGGGGTCTGGATGATATGAAGACAATCCCGCAGTTCCAGTCTGGAGAAAACGCGCAGCTGATCCAGGTAGGACGTCAGCACCGGGTTCCTATAGCACGGGGTGTGTTTATTTCAGATGGTGGGTCGTTGATGCTGTATACTGCTAGAATCCGGTAAAATCTGACCGCAGTTCGGTTCCGCACGATCAGCAGTTTGAGAGAAGAAATCGATTCTTTTTTTATCTGTTCTTGTGGCGTAGTCCCCACCCAGACACGTGCCTGCACGGTCTGCGCGTGTGTGTCATTGTCTACTGTAGAGTGTGTGTGTGTGTGTGTGTGTGTGTGTGTGTGTGTGTGTGTGTGTGTGTGTGTGTGTTGGAGCGTGTACACGGACCAGTGTTACAGTTTTTAATCGGTCACTTTGACCCGTTTTCCATAACTAGATCCACTTATTTTCACCCTCACTGTTCCAACAGTGCATCAGACACATGTAGCAAATGTGTAAACCCGTTCTCATTGGATTGACACAATTTCTCCTCCCTTTTGCAAAACAGTTAAGGCTGATGTCATTCACAGTACAAATTCCATTGTTTTAGCAGAAGCCAGTTTTAAGAGAAACCATCTTTTCCTGACCATTTAAAACCAGTAAGACCAGTATGAACTCACCATAGCACCTGCTATGGTCTTTAGACCCTAAAAATGGAAACAGGTCTGTGTTGTTCTTTACCAGCATGGATGGAGGAGGTCTAAAGCAGAGACTGAGTATCAACAGTGGCTGTGTCTCATCCTCCAGTAGATTTGACTGTATATTTGTTTATACTGTATGTATTTTTGCTAACATTTACAATGTTTCAGTTTCCTGCCACAGAAAAATTATTGTCATGGATTCAATAAATCAAAGCATTTCTTTATCGGGATCCAATTCTTTGCTTAAAAGGTAAGTTTGACATAAACTACAAAGACAACAAAGAGCAACAGGCTCCAATGATGATCAATGAGGCACTGATTCACACTGAGATCAGTGGTTTGTATTTTGCTGTCCACTGTGTTATGACTGATTGGACATGTTCATGTAATTGGTTGCAAGATGTATTGTTTGGAAATATGCAGCAAAACCCATTTTGCCATCAGTGTTTTGACAGTTAGAGCCTTGTAAAGTTTGTCATTATGACACTAGAGTCGCTGTTTAGACCTATGTTTGAACTGAAAGGCGTCACACCCTAATTCAATGGCTAACATTTTTCAGCATTGAAAATAAGAAAATTTAATTTTAATCATGACATCAATCTTTAATTTGTTGCCAGCATTTAGCAATCTAAACAATTAATAAAAGTCAGATTCTTGCAGCTAGATTCAAACCGACAACATTAGGATCACCAGTGCCACACTTTAACCTACTGTACTGTACCAACCAAAAATTGTAAAAGCAGAGGTCAGTCCTATGACTAAACTGCAGACCCAGATTTTGGATATCCAGCTTGGTTTGTATTTTTGGTGCACAATGGGTGAGGCCTCACCCATTCAAAATTTTTCATAGGGTCCAAAACTGCTAGGCGTGCCCCTGGTCCATTCTGCGCACTGTCTATTTACAGTTTTTATGAGTCGCTTTGACGCAGCCCTCCAGTGAAACTACACATTCTCTTAGTATTTCAAACACAGGTCTAAACAGCTGCTCCAATGTCATAATGACTGTCACAATCCGTTTTTTTTATCTCATTCTGCCTTCAAACAATACATCTTGCAACCAATTACATGAACACGTCCAATCAGTCATAACTCAGTGGACAGCAGAATACAAACCACTGATCTCAGTGTGAATCAGTGTTTCATTGATCGTCATTGTGTCAGGTTTGGCTTTCGGCTTGACAAAGCAGACCCACATGCATGGCACAGATATCAGCAGGATCTTGAAACAGAGTCTCTTATTGTGCACGGTCTTGATACAGGTAAAGCACAGTTTGGTGACTTACATACAGAAAACCTCTGTGATGAGGACTAGGCAAAAACGGTGGTCAGGCAGGCAAGGTCGGCAACGGTGAAACCCGGCATACAATACAAGAGGACAAGCAAACTCGGCTGAAGTACAAAAGGGCTAGGCTAGAGGCAAGGTCAGGAACAGAACTGGTAACTAGACTGGATCATGAATTGCTGGAAATCAGAACTGAATTAACGACAATCTTGCAACTGGCAGAGGTGAGTACTGGGCGTTAAATACCAGGCATGATTACTAATTGCAGACAGCTGATGTGGTATGCACCGGAAGTAACGTTAGCGAAAGCCATGGACTGAACAGAAACGGAAATGCAACACAATAAAACCGGAAATGAAACCAAGACATGACACATTGGAGCCTGTTGCATTTTGTTTGTGTAGTTTATGTCAAATTTACCTTTTTATGCAAAGAATTGGATCCAGATGAAGAAATGCTTTGATTAACATTTTTAAAACTGTGGCAGAAAACTGAAATATTGTAAATAATACAGAAAATACATAACTAAAATACAGTCAAATCTATTGGAGGATGAGACACAGCCACTGTTGATACTCAGTCTCTGCTTTAGACCTCCTTCAGCCATGCTGCTAAGGAACAACACAGACCTGGTTCCATTTTTAAAGCCTAAAGACTGATAGCAAGTTGAAGACTTTTGTGGGGGAGTGTCAAACAGGTGCTAAAGTGAGTTCATACTGATCTTACTGGTATCTAATAGTTAGGAACAGATGGTTTTCCTTTGGTCACAAAGCTAAAACAATGACGTTTATGTCAAAATCTGAGTCTGTTGTGCTAGTTCCGGGTTTTATTTTGTAGTCACTTCCGGTTGTTGTTTATCCATGTGTTCCGCGACCTTGACCATGCATCATGTGTTCTACCACCAGTTTCCTATCGGTAATCAGCCTGTTTATATAGTCACCAGTACTCACCTTAGTTCTCCGCCAGATCGTCGTGTTTTTCATTGCCTCCCGGCGTTATCTCATGAATCTGATTGTCTGTAAGTTGCCGAATTGCTGTGGAATCTTCTTGTCTGTACCGAAGCCGAGCCAGACTGATCTGTTGCCAACCCGTGTATCCGTAGGACTCCGAATTTGCTTGCCACTTACCTGTACCTCTGCTAGTTGCTCTCCCGTGTAACTCTCTCCGCCTTCATCTGCCTGTCTCAGAGCCGTGCATGTGGGTCCGCCTTATTCGAGTGTCTGACAGTTTAGACTGCTTGAATGACGTCCATGTTAACTGTTTTGCAAAAGGAAAATGAGAAAATGTGTTCGCTGGCTGCTTAGCAGCACATTGTGCATGTACTGCGAGGACAGTAGCGCTAACATTATACTGCAAAGGAAGCTTTATGAATAAACAAACCTTTCTTTAAAAAAAATCTTAGTATGGTCAGCCCCCTCTCTCTCTCCTTCTCTGCTTCTCTTTTCGTTTCTGATGGCCGGATTTATGCTTCGTGGATGTTGATGGTTTAACCATTTCATCTGATTGTGTCACTCTGAGTTTATAAGATTAAGGTGGACAGAACCATGCAGTAAATGGGAGGAGGGGTGTAATTTGACTGGACAGGCAGAAATGTACTGTAACAAGCTGTAATTTAGGTTTATTTGTAACTCTTTTATAAAGAAAAAAATATGGTGGGCTCTCGTCTAGGTCTGGGCCCTGATGTGGTCTAAGGTTTAAATTGAAGCTGTAACCTTAAAGATGAGATTGAAAGGTTTATTGAGCGATCAGATCAGAGACCAGGGTCCACTGGAGGATGTTTGACACGTTCCCTAGTGGAAATTGATCAGTACGCATGTTTGGTTTTACTTTGAACTTTAGCTCCTCTGAAATGAAGCTCACCTGACCACAGCTTATTGTCCAACCACTCGTCCACATCAAGATCTGTATCGACCTGCAGAGAACCAAAACAATGATTCTAATTCTGAACTAAAGGTCCATATTAAACACAAGCAGGTTAACTCAACCAGTGACAGAGCAGATAGAGGTCACCTGACTTAGACAATTCACTGTCCTTCACATGAAATAGACCCAATCAGTTTACGTCTTGGAGTGTGAAGTCAGAAAGTTGACAATTACTCCAGTCACATCGTTAACAGTGTATGCTCAGCATGGAGAGGATAATTGGAGGAGACTGGAACCATTCAACCAGTGGAGAAGGTTGTGCTGAACAACAGGAAGACTTGACCGGACAACTGCAGCCTCCCTTTTTAATGAGGAAGAAACCTCCAGCAGAACCAGACTTAATGTGGGCGTCACCTGCCTGGACTGAATGTAGACTGGACCAGACAAGGATGGCGTTAACCTAAACACAGCAAAATTTATTCATGAAGTTAAATGAAATTTAAGTTAAGGTGTAAGGTATCTGTTGCAGGCGGCACGATGGTTCAGTGGGTAGCACTGTTGTCCCCATGTTCGCGTGGGCTCTCTCGGTCTAAAAATGTGCATTAAGTTGATTGTTCGCTCTGAATTGCCCATAGGTGTGAGTGTGTGTGTGAATGATTGTCTGTCTATGTGTTGCCCTGCGATGGACTGGGGACCAGTTCAGGGTGTACCTCGCCTCTCGCCCATAGATAGCTGGGATGGGCTCCTGCACCACCCGCGACCCCGCATGGGAATAAGTGGTAAACAATGGATGGGGTATCTGTAACAGTAATGAAGTATCTATTCAGTACTTATAGTTGTAAGTTAAATTCAGGACCTGTAACAGAGTATTTGTACCCTGTGGTACATCCTGTCTGACAAAAGGGAAATATATTTAAGATCCAACATCCAGTGAATGCTGAACAAGTATGTGTTTCTTCAGTCTGGACCAATCAGTTCCAGATTCAAACTTAATCAGCGACTCTAAATCAGTTTCATAGTGAACCCGATGGTCCAGTACTCTGGTGAAGTAGAAGCACTATAGTATAAATGTACTTACTGTAGCCACCTGCTGTTTTCCATTCAGGAGCAGCTTAGTGAATGTCAGACATGTTTTAGGATCTGGATCAGACGGTTCTTCACGTCCCACTTGGGACATGTAACCTTTGACCTTAGCAGAATATGGACCATTTTCCAGTAGTAGTTTTTTTTATCACTGACAATGAGATGTTGACATTTGGTTCTGGTTCTTTGTGTTCTTTGACAATGTCAGTGTTGTGGCTCCCTGGATGAATTTCACTGACATTGTCAGAACACATGGAGGAGGACCCAAATGCACAGCGCACAGGAGTATAGAGGAGGGAATCAGGGTTTATTTACACAAACGTTGTCAATCAGTCCAGGTCATACACAGAATGGCACAGTCTTTAGGCACAGGCAAGGAACAGACAAGATCAGGTCCAGAAGGCAGGCAATGGTTCGATACACGAGGGAGCTCAGCGACGGTACAGGTAGGGACTAGACAACTCATCGGTCAGACGGTCGTGCAAAGGTCAATATCCAAGCGAAGGTACAAGAACAGGTCAGGCAGGAATCAGTAGTCAGGAACGAGAAGGATCAACAACATGAGACAATTACTAGAACGCTGGATAGTAGTACAGAGACTTGACAATCTGGCGTCTGACTGTGGGCTGAGGTGGTGCTTAAGTACGGGGTCTGATTTACTAGATTATTGTCAGGTGTGCGTGGTGAATCGGGATAACAGAAAACAGCTGAGACGAGAAGAGGAAGTCCTTTCAGGGTAAAACAGGAAGTGACATGAAACGTGACAGACATGCAACCAGTGTTCAGCTACAAGGTAACAGCGACTGAGACTCATGGGTACAAATGCTCTGTTAAACATAAGTCCTGTATTTCAGCAGTAGTATTATCATTCAGTGAATACTGCAACTGACTTTAATTTATTTATTGGCTGAAGCTGTATTTCACACAGATTCATATTCAGGTTCAGATCAGTTCTTTTAGGGGGGAATCCTGGATGGATGTGAACAGAAATTCCCTCCAGGTGTTCCTGAGACGATCTGTTCACAACACAGGGGCAGAATAGAGCAGAACATCACACCTGAGGAACCAGATTGCCAATAATTCCTCATTTACAGACTGATGTGTTCCACATTGGTGGACTGAGACCAGTGAACCAGTGAAACCAATCAGAGTAATCCCAGTCACTGCTGACATTTTCTTCCCTACTCATAGAAAAGTTACAAAATACTACAGTACCCATGATCCACATGAACCAATGGCCTAACAGTCAATGATCAAATCCAATTTGATACAAATGCGAAAATTCCTGTGTCTGCACAGCAACTAAGCCTGCTGTGTTTGATTGGGTATTTTGATTGGCTGTTACAGCAGTGCTCTCTGCAAGTTCTGATCAGGACACAAGCTCTAACATCTACCTGATTCTGTAACTCCACCCTCTTGCCTACTACACCTTTGTAATGTTGCTGCTGCATCTTCACTGTGAGAGAGTTAAACACCCTGGAGTTGAAAGGTTATTGGTTGACTGGCTGGAGCTCTTAGCCAATCAGGTGTCAGAATGCAGAGCTGGGATTTTCTTCATTGTTGCCGGGTACAGATTCTGCTGCCTGACCTACATTCATCCTCCACACACACACACACACACACACACACACACACACACACACACACACACACACTGTCCTCCTTTCTCTGTGAGGCATATCTGGTTCTTACCTAAGCCTTAAAACCAGGTTTGGTCCCTCAGACAGAACTTGGGACCAGGCACATTGTGTCCACAGAGGAAATGTCCTCACAGTGATGGGGAAAAATAGAAACACTGGGTGTGTGTTCTGATTAGACAGCTGTTTTCAGAATTTCCTGTTATGTGTCCTCGGACAGGGAAAGGGAATCGGGCCCAGAACCTGCTTAAATGAACAGTGGAGAACAGTGAAGACAGGTCCACCCAGATTGAATCGACACTACTCTGCTGCCCCAATAAAACCTGGCAGCTGTAAACCTGATCCAGAACCTTTTGTAAAAATAAACATCAAAGCAGGTTTCGGCTTTAATGTGCATTTTACCATTATGTAGATGGGATATCCAGTGTATCTGGACTAAAGCTCTGTTTACAACATTATCATGAGACCTGTGGGAATCAAACAAGCAACTTTGTATGAGTTTATAATGTCAGTAAAGAACAACATACTGATTTTAGACCTGGTGCTAGTCTGAACTGGGTCTAGTGTCCCTCTCTGTCAGCAGCTGCTTTGATTGGTCCACTGTGTTGATGTTTTTCTGGACCACTTAACCCACATTGTCCAAGCAGTTCTGCTGAGGCCAGACGAAACCCATATGGTTCAGATATGTGTTTATTGGTTTAACAGCACACTCAGCAAACAGCTGCACACTGGGTCACTGATCCTGGTCAGGTCCCACCCCTCTTACATGACCTCAGGTTTGAGTGGTTGTTTGCCTTTTTGTGTTGATGTCATTGTGCAGATGTTCACCACAAATATCAGCACAGAACTGGAGACTTCACTGATTAAGGTCTGACCCGATCCTTGCAGGATGGTCCAGCACTTCCCAGTTGGTATCCTGTTGGAAGCTGTTACACAGAGGTGGGCTGAGGCCTTTGTTCGGCTAATGAGTGTTTAGGGTTTTTTTGTATGAGAGCCTAAATTGTAACAGGAAGAGCCAGTCATGATTCCAAAACTTTTAACTAAATTGTAGTCCATTCAGTCTTTTAACGTTTAGAGAAACATGTTTGCTGCCTGTTTGTTAACTGGGCTCTTGGATATGATGGAACTTGGTCAGTAGAACCCCAATACGGTGACTTTTAACCATTTTCATCCTGTTGCTGCAAGTTGCACAATGGTTAAATGAAGAGACACAAATCAACCACACAATCAAATACAAAGTAAGTTGTTTCATAAGGAAATGTTTTTTTTTTTACAATTGTGAGGATAAAACAGAACTACAATTGAAAAGAGAATAAAAAAACTTCATGTGAGTTTATTGTGTTTTCATTTCAGTTTACTAAAAAAATGAACGAATAAAGGATTAAAGGCTTTTATTTAAAAATTAGGATGAGCTTCCTGTGGCGCTTTTATTTTGACACTAGCTTTACTTTGGACACAGTGTGTCCTGTTTGAGGGCTAGAAAATAGGGTTAATCATCATTCAATGCTCCATCTTCTGTGAAGGTCTTCTCATGAGACTTTATCAGCAAAAAGCCATCATAGAATCATTGGTAAAGTTTCTCACATCCTCACATCCGCTAATAACACAGTATCAAACAACACAAGACCCAACATGGGTTGGTATAGGTGTTATAGACATGTTTGTCCCTGTGGTGTGCTAATCATGACTCAGTGATTGGCTCTGTTTTGCTCATTTAGCTTTGGCTTACACAACATTAAACCAAACCTGCTTTTAAATAAACAGTGATAAACAAGCCAACAGTCAAGGGCAGCTACTAGACTCCCAGTTTCACCATCATCAGGTACTGACTCTGGAGTCTGTGTAAGTGTCTATTTGGTCCAGGAGATCCAGGCAGAACTGGCAGAAGTGGTTTGTCACAGGATGTCCAGACCTGTGGTGTTTGCTAGTACAGTGCTGCTCACAGCTAAATGTGGGACTTGTCACTTCCCCTCAGCTTATGTTACCTTTCTAAGTGTCCAGATCTCTTGAATTAACTCAGTTCCTTTTCCTGTTTCCAGTTCTTCCCAGGGGGCGGTACGGTGGTGCGGTGGGTAGCACTGTCGCCTCACAGCAAGAAGGTTCTGGGTTCGGCGGCCCTGGTGCCTTTCTGTGTGGAGTTTGCACGTGCTCCCCGTGTTTGCGTGGGTTCTCTCCGGGTTCTCCGGCTTCCTCCCACAGTCCAAAGACGTGCTTTAGGTTGATTGGACTCTCTCCATTGCCTGTAGGTGTGAGTGTATGGTTGTCTGTCTATGTGTTGCCCTGCGATGGACTGGCGACCTGTCCAGGGTGTACCCTGCCTCTCGCCCGTAGCCAGCTGGGATAGGCTCCAGCACCCCCGTGACCCCGCACTAGGGAGTAAGCGGTTAAGAAAATGGATGGATGGATGGCAGTTCTTCCCATGAGACCCAAACAACCTGCAACAGTGAATGTGCTTTGCTTTTTTTATCAATCGTCGTCTTCTTTGGGTTTTTCCTCCTTACAGGTCTGCAGCTTTAGGAGCATTTTCTCCATCCAGCCACCCCACCAGATAACCAGCCAAGCAGTCCAGAACCGGTCTTAAATCTGTCCTGAACTAGTCTTATGGTTGGAGATCAGTCTGTCGAATGGCCACAGGAGTGAATTACTAGAGCTCTTGTGAACCCAGTTACAAGGTGATGAACAGCTGTGTGGTGATCTTTGGTTTCAGGTGTGGAGGAACCTGAAAGCTGCCACTGACCCAAAGCTGAATTCCACTGATAAAGGCCTGATGATGACACAAGCCATGGAGAAGCCATGAGATGGGGTTGATGATCATATACGGAAATATCAAAAGCATCAACGTTATTTGATATCTTGAAAAAGAGAACGCACGGACCACAACGATCATACATAATAACAAAGGACGAAGATTGTTACATTCTAGCAGACACACCACTACAAAATTCATTCGTCAGTGAGTTTCCTTACAGAGACTCAGTAGTTACTTATTGTCAAAAATCAAACCAATATATTGATATTCTGTTATTTATCCCCTACACCTTGTGCAGGTGAGTCAGTGTGGGGCAGAGAACAGGTGTCCAGCAGTGAGGAGGGAAGAGGAGTGGTCTCATGGGTTACACCTGCCATGGAGCTCAAAGGTCACGTCATCTCTCCACCTGGTGAGAACAGAAACACTGACCTGAGATCTGGGCTATAATGATGCGACTTATCTGTGATTTGTGTGTGTGTGACACCTGTGCAGACCCCATTACCTGTCCAGACAGGAAGTTGAGTCAGCGAATGGCAGAGCTGCAGGAGAGGAGGTGGAGCCTGCAGGGACAGCTGAGAGTGCGATTGGCTGAGCTGAGACGCATCTGTCTGCAGGAGGCAGTGAGTGATGGCATTGTTGAAAATTAGTAAACCATGCCCCCAGCTCTGGACTGTTCAGGTGGATGTACTTCTCTTCCTGTCTGGAATCTGGGCTCATTTTGTTTGTTTCCTGTGTTTTCATGGGTCAGGAGCTAACAGGGGCTCTGCCCCGGGACTTCCCCCTGGAGCCAGGGGAAAAACCTCCCTGTGTTCGTCGGAGGGGGGGGGTGTTCTGCCAAGGACACAGAAAGTGTAGAACTGAGGTAAGGTTTCTGTGGTTTTGCTTTTATTTTTCTGTGATGATGGGTCTTCAGGGGCACATGGGCATCAGATCAGTTTTAAAGCCTGAGGTGTCAAGGAGTGTTCAGCGGGGTTTGCAGCTTTATTGAGAAAATGAAGACTGAAATGGTGGATAATGATCAAGCACCTAACACAACACTGAAGCAACAACTGTGTATTGAAGGAGGAAAGCCTCCCTGATTGAGGCGTTCACTGTCTGCAGGTGGAGACAGCACTGTTTGCTTTGCTGTGGCACCTTTTGTTCAGTGGACAAAGGCAGAAATATTGCTGGTCAGAACACCAGGTGTTTCACTGGTTCTGTTGGACCAATGGCTTTCTGAAGACTTGAGTGTTTACCTGTTTGTGTTTGTAGGAGGACAACTCACGCTCAAGGCTGAAGAAAACTTTATTCAGTGGAGCACTGAAAAAACACAGCGACACCGAACACAACACGCACTCGCAGACACACACTTACCACAGCAAGAGGACTGTACACAGAGGCTGCCATACAGGTAACACACACACACACACACACACACACACACACGTCCAGTTTGACTTGTCCAGTTGACGGGGGGAACCCGCATCTTCCTGCCTTTATTCTGAAACTCTGTGTTCCAGACGACAGCGTGAGGTCAGAGAGTGGCTCCACGTCGGACTTGACAGGACATGACAATGGTAACACTCAGAACCCCCCCCCCACCCTAACCGAACCCTCAGCCTGGTTTCAACCAACCCTGAAACAGAGTCAGACGTAGACAGAGGAACAACAGGTGGTCAACAAGTAATGTCTGTCTGTGTCTTCTTCAGATGAAATCCTGCCTCAGTGTCGCCCCCCACTGGTCACAGCTGGTTCTCCAGTTGAGGTTTTTCATCAGAACAAAACGTTGAGGAACAGGTAGAGTCACCATTACTATAACCTTGTCACAAAATAGCTTGAACCTGGTTTAGTCTTCTCACCTCGTTTCCTTCCACTTTTAGATCTAACCACCTGGAGACTGTTTACGCCCATAGGGCCTTGCCACTGCCCTCCTCCCAGCCTTCCACCCTCCTTTCACCATCCTCCTCCTCCCTCTCCACGCTCACAGGACTCTTCCTCCTCTGGCCCCTCTGATCCAGGAGCATCAGGGGAGGGGGTGGGCAGGGTATACGGGGTGTGTCGCAGTAGCAGTCCAGATGTCCTCCCCTCCGAGCAGAAGGGGGAGCAGCAACAGGGGGGCGTATGGGTCACCAGTATGTCGGGCTCTAGAGGAGGAAACACTGCTGGAGTTTTCAGGAGCTCAGAGACTCTATCAGATGGACGGAACAGGTTCACCAATGATCCCTCTGATGCGGGAGCAAAGGAGGGGGGGGCACCTATCTGGAAAGGAAGAGGTGGGGGGTACAGTGATGTTCTGCTGGACTATGTCTGGGGAAAGCAGCAGCAGCTGCAGTGGGAGAAGTCCCAGCCTAGCACCAGACAGTCACTCTTCAACGGTTGCTCATCTCAGCATAGCGTTGGAGCTCCGCCCACCTCCTGCCACCGCCACGGCGACCAGCGGCGAGTCAAGGTAACTCGCACCAAATCCTGTGGTCCCTTCCTCCCTGTGCAGCAGAGCCAGTCCAGTACTCACAATCCTCCCCTGTCCGCCATCCAACCCGACCCCCATCCCCACCTGCTGCCCCCCAGACCACAACAACTGCCCCCCAACCAGGATGCCCAACTGGAGGAGGCCACTAGGAGCCTCCACAAGGCCCTCGCACTGGAAGGTCCGTACCAAACACTTCCCATTACATCACAATGCCCTCCTTGAGGCTCCACTTGCAGACCCAGTCAACAGTCGAACGTTGCTCAAATTCTCTTTTGATATCTGTTCAGTGTGTTGACTCTTGCAGCAAATAATTCTTTACAGGTAGAAAAGGTCTGAATCTGTGATGTTTGATTGGCAGGTTTGAGGGACTGGTACCTGAGGAACACGATTGGGTCCACCCACCCAAACCAGGCCAGTGGGAAGGGAAAATCAGGGGTCATCATGAAGGGAAACGCAGGTGGGGGAGGAGCTTTGCAGCACAAGCAGACAACTCTCGGTGCCATAGAGCAGTCAGCCTGTCAGACAGAGACAGGCCAGCACCATGGCCCGTCCCCTCACAAACTGCCACATTCTGCCACGTTCCACGGACATTCCCTTCACGCCAGGTAGGAGACACCTCATCTGTTCAGGTTTAGGTCCATTGCTGTAAGAACTCTGGTACTTGACCGCACCAGCCCTCTCTGTCTTTCAGGTCCGGGGACCGCTCTCTCTACCACGACCCCTTCCATCCTCGGAACCAGGCAGCTGTGGACCAACCGTCACCTGGGACCCTGGTCTGACTCAGTTTAGGCAACCCAAGGTTCCAGATGCCTGAACCAAACACCTATTTGTAGAAAAGTACTGGTGGCCCTCCAGGTACTTCTGTCTGACTTCCATTGCCCTCTGCCCATCAGTGATGTTACTGGTGGGTGGTGTTGAATGCATGAATTGTATGTGCACAGAAATATCACCGTGTCAGGGTTCTGCATGTTCTCGTCCAGATGGACTGCTTTACCAATCAGGGATGGAAATTAATTTAATGAGGTTTGCTCTTTCCTTTTTGTATCTGACAGGTTTTTAACTGAACTGCAGGTTTTCACTTTTCTACCACAATGTTCTCATGCGTAATCCTTAATCAGACTCTGCTCAGACAATCAGACCCATCAGAGGTTTTTATACAATGAAATAAAACCAGCTCAGTCCAGAAACCAGCAGTTTATAAAGGATGAAAGGTCTGATCAGGTGAGCCCTCAGGTAGGCCTGTCAGAAACCAGCAGGTGAACTTCTCCAGGTCTTTGTACAGTTTAGGCTCTCTGCACTATTAGTGAAACAGCTGCAATAAGTAACTCAGCTTACATCTGGGCTGACTGAATCAGTTTTAACAGATCCATTAGTTTTAGGAGTCCAAGCTTTGTGTGTTCCAACCTGATGAACTCAGTCCATTGAGTCAGACGTTAGGAGACAGACCATGCCATTCAGAAAAGGTTGCAGCTTTTACTAATGCTCAGGATCCAATCAGGACTTTTGTACATCCACCAGCAATGTCTGATGCTGTGGGTCCACCAGCTCCAAATCAAAAACATGTATATTTT